>NW_024427387.1:0-54174 GCF_017639655.2 Falco naumanni
CAACTAACCAATAATGAGCTTAACTTTTGCAATATGTATGAGCTAATAATAACAAGGCATAAAAGGTGACTGTAAGGGACAATAAACGAAGTCTGCTGATCACTCATATTGAGTGACTGTGTCTTCCCTCCGTCGCAACAGGGGATAATTCTTAGGGTTAAGTCTCAGGGTTAAGTTTCAAGGCTAAGTTTCAATGTTAAGTCTCAGGGTTATGTCTTAGGGTTAAGTCTTAAGGTTAAATCTTAAGGTTAAGTCTTAAGGTGAAGTCTTATGGTTAAATCTTAGGGTTAAGTCTTAGGGTTAAGTCTTATGGTTAAGACTTAAGATTAAGTCTTAGAGTTATGTCTTAGGGTTAAGTCTTAAGGATAAGACTTATAGTTACATCTTTAAGTTTACGTCTTAGGTTTATGTCTTAGGGTTAAGTATTAGGGTTTTGTCTTAAGGTTAAGTATTACTATTAAGTCTTAGGGTTAAAGTCTTAAGATTTAATCTCAGGGTTAGGTCTTATGGTTAAGTCATAAGTTTAAGTCTTAATTTTAAGTCTTGGGGATAAGTCTTAAGGTTAAGTCTCAAGGTTAATCTCAGGGTTAAGATTTAGGGTTAAGTCTTAAGGTTAAGTCTTAGGGTTCAGTCTTAGGGTTAAGTCTCAGGGTTATGTCTTAGGGTTAAGTCTTATGGTTAAGTCTTAAATTTAAGACCTAGGGTTAATTCTTAGGGTTAAAATCTTTAAGATTAAGTCTCAGGGTTAAGTCTTAGGGGTAAGTTTTAAGGTGAAGTCTTAACATTAAGTATCAGTGTTGTGTCTTTGGGTTAAGTCTTAAGGTTAACTTTTAGGGTTAAGTCTTAGGGTGAAGTCTAAAATTTAAGTCCTAGGGTTAAATCTTACAAAGTTAAATCTCAGGGTTAAGTCTTAAGGTTAAGTCTTAAATTTTAGTGTTAAAGTTTTAAGGTTAAGTTTCAGGGTTAAGTCCTAGGGTTACTTCTTAAGGCTAAGTCTCAGGGTTAAGTGTTAGTGTTAAGTCCTAGGGTTAAGTCTTAATGTTGAGTCTTAGGGTTGATTTTTAAGGTTAAAACTTACAGTTAAGTCTTAAGGTTAAGTCTTAATGTTAAGTCTTAGGGTTAGGTCTCAGGGTTAAGTTTTAAGGTTAAGTCTTAGGGTTAAGTCTTAATGTTATGTCTTAAATTTAAGACCTAGGGTCAATTCTTAGTGTTAAAATCTTTAAGTCTCAGGGTTAAGTCTTAAGTTTAAGTCTCAGGGGTAAGTCTTAAGTTAAGATAGGATGAAGTCTTAGGGTTAAGCCTTAGAGTAAAGACTTAAGATAAAGTCTTAAGTTTAAGTGTAAGGCTTAAGGCTTAGAGTTCAGTCTTAGGGTTAAGTTTTAAGGGTAAGAATTAAGGTTAATCTTAAGAGTTAAGTCTTACGGTTAAGTCTTACGGTTAAGTCTTAAGGTTATGTGTTAATGTTAAGTCTTAGGGTTAAGTCTCAGGTTCAGTTTTTAAGGTTGAGTCACAAGGTTAAGTCTTAAGCTCAAGTCTTAATTATAAGTGTTAGTGTTAAGTCTTAAGGTTAAGTCTAAGGGTTAAGTCTCTAAGATTAAGTATTAGGTTTAAGTCTCAGGGTTAAGTCTTAGGGATAAGTCTTAAGATTAAGTCTTAAATTTAAGTCCTAGGGTTAAGTTTTAAGGTTAAGTCTCAGGGTTATGTCTTAGGGTTAACTGTTAAGGTTAAGACCTAAATTTAAGTCTTAGGGTTAAGTCTTAAGGATAAGTCTTAAATTTAAGTCTTAGGGTTAAATCTTAAGGTTAAGTCGTACGGTTAAGTGTTAAGGTTAAGTCTTAAATTTAACTGTTCTGGTTATGTCTTAAGGTTAAGTCTTAGTGTTAAGTCTTAAGGTTAACTCATAAATTTAAGTCTTAGGGTTAAGTCTTTGTGTTCAGTCTTAAGGTTAAATCTTAAGTCCTAGGCTTTGAGTCTTAGGGTTAAGTCTTAAGTTTAAGTCTTTGGGATACGTCTTAGGGTTAAGTGTCAGGGTTAAGATTTATGTTTAATTCTTAAGTTTAAGTCTTAGGGTTAAGTCTTAAAGTTCAGTCTTAAATTTAAGTCTTAGTGTTGTCTTCGGTTAAGTTATAGTGTTAAGTCTTAGGGTTACGTCTTAAGGTCCAGTCTTATATTAAATTCTCAGGGTTAAGTCTTAGGGATAAGTCTTAAGGTTAAGCCTTAGTATTATGTCTTAAGATTCAGTCTTAAATTTAAGTCTTAATAATAAGTCTTAAGGTTAAGTCTTGGGGATAAGTCTTAGGGGTAAGTCTTAAAGTTAAATCTTAGGGTTAAGTCTTAAGGTTAAGTCTCAGGGTTAAGTCTTAGGTTAAGTATTAGTATTAAGTCTTAGGGGTAAGTCTTATGGTTAAGTCCTAAATTTACGTCTTAGGGTTATGTCTTAGGGATAAGTCTTAAGGTGAAGTCTTAGGATCAAGTCTTAAGGTGATGTCATTATGTTAATCCTTAGGGTTAAGTTTTAGGATTATTTCTTAGGGTTAAGTCTTAATGTTAAGTGTCAGGTTAAGTCTTAGAGTTAAGTCTTATGGTTACCTCTTAATGTTATGTCTCAGGGTTAAGTTATAAGGTTAAGTCCTAAGGTTGAGTGTTAAGTTTGAATATTAAAGTTAAGTCTTAAGGTTAAGACTTAGGGTTAAGTCTTATAGTTAAGTCTTTAGGGTTAAGTCTTAGGCTTAAGTCTTAGGGTTAAGCTTTTGCGTTAAGTCTTAGGGTAAAATATTAAGGTTAAGTCTTAGGGTTAAGTCTTAAATTTAAGTCTTAACGTCAAGTCTTAAGGTTTAGCCTTAAGGTTAAGTTTTAGGGTTAAGTCTTAGGCTTAATTTTTATGGATAAGTCTTAGGTTTAAGTCTCAGGGTTGAGTCTTAAGGTTAGAGTCATAGGGTTAAGTCTTAAAGTTAAGTCTTCAGGTTAGTTCTTAGGGTTATATCTTAGGTTTAAGTCTTCAGGTTAAATCTTAATCTTAAATATTAAGGTTACATCTTAGGGTTAGGTATTAAGGTTAAGTCTTAGGTTTAAGTCTCAGGGTTAAGTCTTAGGGATAAGTCTTAAGTTTAAGTCTTAGGGTTAAGTCTTAAGGTTGATCCTTAAGGTTAAGCCTTAGCATTAAGTCTTAGGGTTAAGTCTTACGATGAAGTCTTAAGGATAAGTCTTATGATTAAGTCTTGGGGTTAAGTCAAAATGGTAAATCTTAAGGTTAAGTCTTATGCTTAAGTCTCAGGTTTATGTCTTAGGGTTATGAAGGTTAAGTCTGGGGTTTAAGTCTCAGGGTTAAGTCTTGGGGATAAATCTTAGTGTTAATTCTTAGTGTCAAATCTTAAGTTTAAATCTTATGGTTATGCTTAGGTTTAAATCTTAAGGTTGAGTCGTATGGTTATGTCTTAAGGTTAAGTTTTAGTGTTAAGTCTTAGGGTTAAGTCTTAGATTTAAGTCTCATGGTTAAGTCTCAGGGTTAAGTCCCAGTGTTAAGTCGTAAGGTTCTGTCTTAAGGTAAAGTCTTAGGCTTACGTCTTAATGTTAAGTTTTAAGGTGTAGTCTTAGGGTTAAGACTTAGGGATCAGTCCTAAGGGTAGGCCTCAGGGTTATGTCTTAAGGTTAAGTCTTAGGATTAAGTCTTAAGGTTAGGTCTTAGATTTAAGTCTCAGGGTTAAGTCTTAGAGACAAGTCTTAAATTTGAGTCTTAAGGTTAAGTCTCAGGGTTAAGTTTAAGGTTAAGCCTCAGGGTTAAGTCTTAAGGTTAATTTTTAAGTTTAATCTTATGGATTGAGTCTTAGGTTTCAGTCTTAGAGTTAAGTCTTGGGGATATGTTTTAGAATTAAGTCTCAGGGTTAAGTTTAAGCTTAAGCCTCAGGGTTAAGTCTTAAGGTTAAGTCTTACGGATTGAGTCTTAGGTTTAAGTCTTAAGTATAAGTCTTAAGTTTAAGTCTTAGGGTTAAGTCTTAGGCTTAAGTCGTAGGATTAAGATTCAAGGCTAAGTCTTACGTTTAGGTCTTAGGGTTAAGTCTTAGCGTTAAGTCTTATGGTTAAGTCTCAATGTTAAGTCTTAGGGTTCAGTCTTCTGGTTAGGTCATTATTTTAGGTCTTAGGGTTAGGTCTTAGTGTTAAGTCTTAATGTTGAGTCTTAGGGTCAAGTTTTAGGGTTAAGTCTTAAGGTTATATGTAGGGTTAAGTTTTAGGGCTAAGTCTTACAATTTAGTCTTAGGGTTAAGTCTTAAGGTTAAGTTTTATGGTTAAGTCTTTAGGTTAAGTCGTAGGGTTCAGTCTTACAGTTAAGTCATTAGGCTAGGTATTAGGGTTAGGTCTTAGGGATAGATTCAAAGGGTTAAGTCTTAAGGTTGAGTCTTAGGGTTAAGACTTAGAGTTCAGTCTCTAGGGTTAGGTCTTTACGTTAGCTCTTAGGGTTAGGTATTAGGATTAAGTCTTAGGGTTAAGTCTTAGCTTAAGTCTTAAGTTTAGGTGTTAGGGTTAAGTCTTAAGATTTAGTCTTTGGGATAAGTTTATAGAGTTCAGTCTTAGAGTTAAGTCTTAGGCTTAAGTCTTAGAGTTAGGCCTTATGGTTAGGTATTAGGATTATGTCTTCTGGCTGTTTTAAGATTAAATCTTAAGGTTAAGTCCTAGCATTAAGTCTTAAGGATAAATCTTAGAGTTAATTCTTATGGTTAGGTCTTAGGGTTAGTTCTTAGGTTTAAGTCTTAGGGATAGGTCGAATGGTTAAGTTTTAGGTTAATTCTTAAGGTTAAGTCTTATGGTTAAGTCTTAGGACTGAGTCAGGATAAAGTCTTAGGGTTAAGTCTTAGATTTACGGCTTAAGGTTAAGTCTGAGGGCTAAGTCTTAGGGTTAGTTCTTAGGGTTAAGTCTTGGTGTTAAGTCTATAGGGTTAAGTCTTAGGGTTACGTCTTAAGGTTGAGTCTTTAGGGTTCAGTCTTATGGTTAATTCTTAAGGTTATGTATTAAGGTTATGTCTTCAGGTTAAGTCTTTAGGTTCAGTCTTAGGGTTAAGTCTTAGGTTTAAGTGTTAAGGTTTAGTGTTAAGGTTAAGTCTTAGGGTTAAGTCTTAGAGTTCAGTCTCTAGGGTTAGGTCTTTAGGTTAGGTGTTAGGGTTAGGTATTAGGATTATGTCTTAGGGTTAAGTCTTAGCTTAAGTCTTAAATTTAGGTCTCAGGGTTAGGTCTTAAGGTTGAGTTTTAATATTGAGTCTTAAGGTTGAGTCTTAGGGCTAAGTATTATTACCAGGAACAGAGGTATATTACTGTAGGGTCTTGCAACTGGGTCTTCTGCAAGATTGCTCGATCGATCGATATATAGTCAGACAGACATAAAAATTATGCAATAGCTGCCCTAAATGTTTCAGAGATTTATTTCCATCAGTTTAGGTCATTGAACTTCCTACAGTAGTTATCTATTTCCTCATGCTGCCAAGAACTCCATCGTGTTTGCCATCACTAGTACCAATTGCTCTTTTCCTTGTTTCTTTGGGTAACTTTGGAGTCTTTGCTGTGGAAACAGGCTAGTGTGATGAAATTTAGCACATAGGAATACTTCATGGTTTGCTGACTCTTCAGCAGGGGTTTCCTTCCTCCACTCCCTGCCCAGATCCACCCCTGTTCTCTTCATTCCTCTGTCCCTCTCCTGTCCCTCTCCTGTCACCACACCGCCCCATCTCACCCCCCTCTGCCGCTCAAAATATTAAGGGAACTAGATCTGTATTGAAAAAATTGGGGTTTCTCTTTCCTCTCCTGAGGATTTACCACCCAGAGCAGGCTCAGGTTCTGATCCTGCAAACTGCTCCCCAGTGCTTGGATGCTTGCTCTGGGAAACAAGGACAGCTGCTCAAATTCTTTTGCAGGCACAATCTTTGTTTAAATTCTAGTTGAAATGAAATGAAAAGCTGTCATCAGTCCCACCTGTGGCACAGAGAGACACCTGTGTTTCACGCACATGTCTGCACAGAAACACACGCAGAGGGAAAAAAGCCCAGAACTGCTTTGTGCAAGGAAGTACGTAAACTCTCCCTATCAGCATTGCTGCTTTGAGCAATTGAATCGTTCTACAGTTATCTGACAAGCCGACACGCTGCCCATCAAATAAGAACCAGAATGTATGCCATTTGCAAGATGGGGCAGCAATAAGCTTTCAACCACTTTCCAGCAAGATCAATTCAAGCAAGGCTGTGTATTCATGGATTTTCTCCTCTGCAAAGCCATGAAGAAAACATGAACAGCACTCCCCAAAGGCAAAGGAGCAAACTGAGGGAGAGCAGCTCATTGGCGCCTTTCAGAGCTTCAACAGTCTGGAGAAACGGGAAAAACACCCATACAAAGACAAACAGCAGCCAAGATGCACTTTTATAAAATGTATATTGGGACCTGTTCCACATCTCAGAATGACTTTCAATATTGCTTTGCATGGCTTTTAGACCAAGGCCTAAAGTGGAGTGATAGCTTCTGCTTGCCAGGGCATGGTAAGATCACTCAAACGAGCGACAAGGTAACAAGTAAACACCAAAGGCGATAGCAGAGCTTACCGCTTCCCTCCACTGGCGACCAGCTGTGCAGTAAACCAGCTTAACACAGCCTCCCTAAGGATGGCTCTAAAGTCACTGAAAAGGAAAAAAAAGAAGGTAAGTTCTTAGCCTGGAATGTAAAGGCACCCTCTTGGCTTCCAGGCAGGTGGCACAGATCGCCCAGCAGGGTCATGTCCCCACCTTCCAGGAAAGATAAAAAAAGCGCAGGACATGTTTGTGGGGTGGGTTTGATGCATCCTTTCCGTTTGCTGAAAGCCTGAGGAAGGATGTATTCCACGGTAGGACCGGTGGCACGTTAGACCTGAGGTTAAAATAGTGCTGCACTTCAGTGACGCTCCCCAAGCTGCTTTCACCACCAAAGAGAAAAAGATTTGCTCTCTCCAGTATGGTGGGAATGATACCATAAAGTCGGTCAGGGAGAAAAACCCTCTAAGACTTGCCTGCAAGTTTCAGAAGGCCGGCATTCTTTATGGCAGTGCTGGGAGCACGGGGGAATGTTTCCTCTGAGCGTGCTCACCCAGTTCCTCCAGGGTACGCACTATGGACAGCAGAGCACTTGCACACTCATAGCGCATTACACACGCATTTTCAGTCAGGCACGGGATGGGTTACAAGTTGCTTGCTTTAATGCAAACGAGCACACACCCTCAGACAGCACTGCTGAGGTTTTTTACTAGCTCCCCGTGCTCCCCAAGCGGGGCCTTGCCCTCTCTCGGGGGGCTATCTGAGTCAGAGGTCACGATCTCCCCCCACAACAATTACCTTTGTCCGAATTCCAACCAACTTTCCGTGGATCGCAGCACTCTATCGGCTTGTCTCCTCCTGCGACCACAACGTCCTCACCCAGAGGCTCTTTCTGCATCACCGAAGAGAACGCAGATCTTTTCCCCATCCGTTCTTTGTTCCCCATCCTTCCCAAGGCTGACTCCCTGGATGAGAGGTCCCTTAATTCGTCACTTCTAACAGCTTTAGAGAGTCAGCTTGGCCTAACCTTTGTGCGCAGGTGTGTTTAACGTAGAGCTACACACCAAATCAGAGCGTGGCAACTGGGGAGCTCAGACATCTTGTCCCTTTGCCGAGCCAGCAGCTTCCCCTTAACAGAATCCCTGGACATAAACGTATATACGGTGGAATCTATACGGTGGCATCAAACGTCCCGCCAGACACCACATCCGTCCCTAAAATCCTTCCCCCCAAACAACCCTGAAAGACTTCCCTTGACACCTTCCTCCACCCCAGGCTGTTCCTGAAATCATCCCCCACCTTCACCTCCCTGCCCTGGCCCTAAAACTTCTCCCCCAGACCCTGGTCCGGCCCTAAAGTCCCTCCCCCACCCTCGGTCCGTCCCTAAAGTCCTTCCCCCAACCCCAACACCTCCCCTCCCGTCCTTCCCTAAAGGCCTTCATCAACCTCGCCCATCCGTCCCTAAAACCCTTCCCCCAGACTCCCCACTCTGTTCTCTAAATAACACACACAGCCTCAACACCTCCCCCCCCGTGTATCAATACGCACCCCCCCACATACCCCCACCTACCCCACTCCCCCACCCCACCTCCCCCCACACCCCACCCCCCATACACCCACTCCCACAAACACACATCCTTGCCCCACCCTCACACACCTCGCTCCATCCCTAAACACCTTCATCCATTCCCACCCGTCCCTCACTAAACCCCTTCCCCCCGCCCCCTCCCCTGCCCCCGTCCCTCTGTCCCTGGCATGGCCCAACTGCCCAGCACCACCAGACCACTCTGGCCCAAACACCATAAGGCAATGGTTCCCACCTGACAATAGCAAGTCGAGGAACTTTTTTTTTTTTCCTAAATAGAGAGCGTTTTACTTTGTACGCTGCCGACTACAGCAAATTATGTTTTGCTGACCGGCTGGATACCCAGCAAAGATGAACTCCACATCAAATATAATAAAATCTACCAATTATATCAAATAATGGAATATATCAAATGCAGTTTCTTATATTGCAATAAAAGAAAATAGCATGCAATATGATAAAAGGAACCAGTAGCAGTTACTGTGAGCGATATGATAAAAGAGCAATAGGAGCGAAGCATCCATTTGTTATCCCAAAGTGTTAACGTGACTAAGGAAAGGAGACATCACCAATTCCCACCCTAACAACACCCAGGCCCACCCTTCGGCTGGGAGCCCCCTTGCAGCCAGTGCCAGGAGTCTCTCGGGAACTGGGAAATTCCCCTGGAGAAGGTACCAGGAAGGAATTCTCTCACTGCTTCCCACCGTGCATGGTAGCCATGTGAGGCACAGCACAAGAGTTCTGCTCCCTGCTTTCTCTGGTGAGAAAATTGACACAGCACTTTTGAACTCATACAGAACCAAAAAACATGGCTAGGAAAGTGCAGGGCTGCTCCCCTGGAGAGGGTTCGAGGAAGGAATTCTCTTGCTGCTTCTCACCCTGCCCCAGCAGCCATGTGAGGCACAGAACAAAAGTTCTGCTCCCTGCCTTCTGTGGTGAGAAAATGGACCTCTCACATTTGCGATCACGCAGAGCCAAAAAAAACCCCTCACTGTGGGTAAGTGCAGCAGTGCTCCCCTGGAGAAGGTGACAGACAGGAACTCTATTGCTGTTTCTCACTCTGTCCTTGCAGCCATGTGAGGCACAGCACAAATGTTCTGCTCCCTAGTATCTGTGTTCTGAAAATTAACCCCTCACATTTGCAATCGTATAGAGCCAAAAACACCCTCACCTTGACAAGTGCAGCACTGCTCCCCTGGAGAAGGTGCCAGGAAGGAGTTCTCTTGCTGTTCCTCACCATGCCCTGGCAGCCATGTGAGGCACAGCAGAAAAATACTGCTCCCTGCTTTCTAAAGTTAGCAAAATTGACCATTCACAGTTGTACTCATGTAGAGACAGGACTTTCTTACTCAAAAGCAAACCCCAAAAAGCCACGTAGCCGTGGGAAACCCCTTGTCCTTCCGTGTGGCTGGTGACTTCCCATGGCTCTTCCGCAAGGCAGGAGAAACAACCATGAATTTGGAAGCCCACGTAAATTCAAGTACACTTAGTCCTCTGGCAGTCACTGCTTATGGGCCAGCAGTCCTCTCACCCCTCCACAGATCTGCCTCTTAGTCCTCTAGCAGTCATCCTCCATGGAGGGACCACAAGTCCTCCATACCTACCTACCAACTCACCAGAAATGAGTCAGACCACACCAGAAGTGACACTGCCTGACCTGCAGGAGATATATTAGGCCTGTAACGATGGTTTCAAGACAGAAAAAAACACCACCATCCACCAGCACAGCAGAAAAACAACCAGAAGAAACAACGTACACAAACCAAAGGCACCCATCCAAACCCCACAAAGGCAATAGAGGTGAAAAAAGGCACTCTCCACAAAGAAACCCACCACACAGTTCACAAGATAAGATAAAAATGCCATAACCCCAGGAACGCAGGGCCAACAAACCCAGATTCTGTCCATAACAATAACACACTTTGACACTAACTCGCCTGACCTCTGGCATACCATAACCTTGTTGCCCCCAAACCACAGCACATTGTAGCCCTAAGGCAACACTAGATGGAACACAAAGTCCCTTGAGATCTCTGCCAAGGCCTTCAGGTGGTCCCTGACCTCAGGCATCACAACCTTGAAGTGGGAGCCAGACGGAGGCACCAGGACATCACCGGCACCCATCTTCACACCCTGAAACAGGGCCTGGGATAAACGCTCCTGGGGACAGAGGCTGAGGCACTCGGAGGCTTTGAGCCGGCCAGCCACCATCACAGGGCTTCAGCTCGTCATTTCTGTGTCAGAGCCACCAGGCAGGTGGCCCCATCCTCCCTGAGAGACCGCTCAGGGCACCTGTACCCAGCTCCAGGGGGCTGGATACACAGCCTCGGATCCATGGGGGGAGGGGTGCTTTAATCCTGGGAGCAGGATTTCTGACAGTGCCCCTGGGGAGGAAAGCCTCCTCAGGCCTGGAAGCCTGAGAGACATCCCTGCGCTGCTCCACACGTCACCAAAAGCAGGGGCTGAGGAAGGCTGCTTTGGGGCCCGTCGAGGGAACCAGCTCCCCTGGGCTGCTCTGCAGCCACCGGCTGCCGTTGCTGTCGCGCGGGTCTCAGTGCTGCTCTGCAGTCGGCCGTCACCTCCCCGCGGGACACTCTCCAGCCAGCACACGTCTGCACTGGCTCTCCCTGGGGACAAAGATCACAAGCGAGGGATGGGCTTGGCTTTGCCCCCAGTCCCAGGCTGCCACCAGAGAGACCTGCCACCCCCGCCCCAGCTGTGCGATGTGGGCACCACGTACAGCTGCAGATGTGGGTCAGGGCAGCTGTGGGCAGGGGGCAAGCCCCGTGGCGGTGCCCCCGGCACTGGCAGCAGGCAGAGCTGGGGAGAGCGAGGGGCAGCCCAGGGCAGCCGGCAGCCGGCGGCGGGGCCCGTCAGGGTGCAGCACCCTCAGCAATGCCCGGCTCCGTGCGCCTCGGCCCCGGGGCTGCAGCGCAGGGCTGGCCCCAGCTGGGGCTGGGCTGGGAACAGGCAGGCAGGGCCCCTGGCAGCCCCGGCACGCACCTGCTCCCTGCATGGGGCAGCCTGCTCCTTTGCAATCGACCCCGTGGCATCCAGAGAAGAGCCCTGCCCTGGGCCTGAGCCATCGCTGCAGGCAGGAGGCCTTCCTCGGCGTCCGTCCCTCAAACCCCTCCCTCCGGCCCCCACGGTCCGTCCCTAAAACACTTCCCCTCGCCCCCAGTCCCTGCGAGCGGGGAATCCGCCTCCCCAGCTGTGAGCCCGGGCAGCGCAAGCCCCCCCAGGGCTCACCCTGCCATCCATGTGGTTCCTGGAAGAAACACCATCCCACCATGCCCGCAGGCAAACCGCTATCCCTATGGACACAATGGGGGCAGCCGGCACGGGGGTTGGGGGTGGGGGGGTGTCACTCTCGGGGCTATCCTAGTGAGCAACACTCAGAGAGGCCAAAAACTGGGGTGCAGGGTTGATGCCGGCATTACAGCCGGCTGCAAGCGAAAGGCACTCAATGGGCATGGGCGCTGCTGGGAGGGAAAGCGCCACGTCGGGACGGTCGGGAATCTCGGCTGGCTGGGAGGGAGCTCCATCGAGCGCTCAGAGTCGAGGCTTGAGATCCTTGCAGCCACGGAGGTTTTTGCACGGAGAGCTGCGCTAAGCAAGGCCCGTTTATCACTTTGGCTGCAACACGAGGGTGCTGCACCCCTGCATGGTGCTTCCCCTGAGCCGACAGAGAACTTTCTCTCCTGGGCTTTGTTCCCTCTGGGACAGCGGCTGTGAGCGAGGCAGGGCTGTCAGATATGCACAGCAGGGGTCGAGGGGCTCAGAACGGATAAGCCCCCCCGGCCTGCGCCCGGCCCTGCCCCTCTCTTACAGCCGCCATGGCAGTTCCCCTGCAGCTGAATAGAACCATCAACACTCTGTCTTCAGTGGGGTTTCTTGTACATAGAAAAAGGGGACAGCACAAAGCGTGAAGCAAAGCCAAGAAGGTGGCACCTGCTTTTAAAAAAGAATACATTCAGTACATCACAAAAAATTGCGGTGGAACTCACACTTCCAGTTGGGTTAGGCAGGAGGAAAATGGATTTGGAAAGCAAATAAGAATCGCTCACTTCAAGCTATAAGGTGGCTACTAAACACAGACTCTCCCGTGCATGTCCTGCTCATTAGTTCCGTGCTTTGGAAGTGCCTGCGATTTCCGTGAAGCACCCTCTCCGGGTTACTCTTCCAAAGGGGTTCCGGGGACATCTGCATAGGGAAGCTGCCTGAAGCAATCACCGTTTGTTATCCTGTCAGGTTTCAGCCAGGGCAGATAGCCTGTGCATGCAGGGACTACAAACTGCAGGCATCGCAACTTGTGGACCCCAAGAAAAAGGGGGTACACGATATGAATTTACGGTACAAGGCTGTCACTGAAGCAAGCCATGTGAAGTGGAATATAGTACTTCTAGCAACAGTGAAATAGTGTACATTAAAAGAGTATTCATCTATATACAAAAAAGTCACGAAAACTTATTTTCAGGACATTTCTCAAGATCTTGAGAAATAGACCTCTGTTTACTGGTAAGGGAAGAAGAAGTAAGAAACTAAAAAGTGTCCATCCCAATACACACACCACCACCACAAACACCACCACCCGCCCCCAAATTACCTCAGGTGAACCGCGGCCTTTTGAAAAAGGGCCAGCATCTAAAGCCTATGTAGTGACCTGGAACAACGTTGCTGCATATTTGGGATCCAGATGATACAGGGCAGCGTGAGGATTGCTAACATGGACAGAACAGCGGGACTTACTTTGCCTCTTTATCTCGGTAGCTAGGCAAATAGCTAAGGATCGAGGCTCTTGTGGCGAGGTGTCTGCTTACCCTTGAGCAAACAGTACTTCAGTAAGTGCAAAACCAAACCTGCAACATTGGGAACGGCAGTTTCCTGCTGACACGCAATTTTTTCCAAAAGGCAGGTGTCTGCTTCCTATCCGGGGCCATCTTTGTGCACGCTAAAAATAGTTCATGCACTTAGTGCAGTGTTCAGAGTTTTGAGGGATGGACAGCAGTGTCTGGATACACCTGGGCTTCTTGACCTTCCTGAATTTTTTCAGCGGTTGATCTCGAAAAGCTTTTCTTCTCTCCTTTTCTCTTCTGGTGTGCTTTCAGCCTCTTCTCCAGAGACCTGTTTTCCCTTTCTGTTTCTTTGCTTTTCATTTTCCTGAAACGAAAGACCCTGCAAACCTTGATATTCCACAGTGTTATTAGAGAGGTAAAACCACGATCAACTGGAATCAGTTCTCATTTTAAACAAAGGGAGCTCATTTTACCTTCTTTCCTCTGAAAGGCTCATCAGCTGTTCCGGGTCTACCGTGGAGTCTGCTGTGCTCTCGGGGGTGGTTGGAGGCAAAGGTACAAGTGCCTGAACCGGAAAGGTTGAAGTTGACAGGTGGCAAGACACCTGGAGTAGTAAGCTACCGTTTTCCAAATTGCTACCTTAGCTCCTCAAATAAGATCCCTTTGGTTGCTTTGCATTATCCACATTTTGCACGGTCGCAAGATAGGCTTCAGGAGCTCTGATGAATTGGGACGATGGGCTGCCCCTTCTTGCGGGCTGGGGCACCACAAACTGGAGGGGCCTTGGAGGGTAGGACAGACCCTTGCCAGCTTCGTTCTGCTGGGCTTTCTTCTGCCTTCCTGGGACACGGTTCTGCTGTTATCCCTTGGGCAGCATTATCCCATTCTGGGGCGTGAGCCTTTTATTTTTAAATCTGCGATTTTGTATTTGACTTCTTGTAGGTATTTAGATTGATTAAGCACATTCCCAATGCATCTGAGAAACAACCTTTCTGGTTTTTCTTCTCTATCATTAGAGGGTGGGAAAAGTCAAACAGACAAGAGATCTAATGACAGGAGGAGGCACAGCAGCTGCTTGGACCTATCAGAAACTACTGTCATACATGAGAAACGTGTCAGTGTTTCTTGGCCTGACATCCCTCTACTATTTCTGATTTCACCACCATACCTGCCCCTGCTTCTTTGTAGAGGATGAGCAGAGAGGGTGCTGTGTGCAAGAAGTCTTTTGCCTGGGGCTCTGCGTTTGCTTCACCTGCACGGCTCCTTTGATCTTCCAAACGCACCCATGGAACACAAAAGCACGTGCAGCAAAGTGACCTCGTGGAAGTGGACAACACCTAAACCAAAATCCACCAGCAGCACAATAAGGAATTGGACCAGAAGCCCCAGATTTTGAAAACCCTCAGCCCCTCCTCATACCTGTGCACCTGTCCACAGGTGCTGGCACCTCCTCGGCTGATGGAGGGGAGGGGCCGGCCACCGCCTCTCCAAAGATGTCCCCGCAGTTTTCAATCACAAACTGCACCAGCACGTTCCCCTGCACACATCAAAGCCTTGGCCTCAGCCTACGAGTTTTCTCCCTTTGAGCCTCCCAGTTCTCCCTGCCATCCCCCTGGGGAGGGAGGGAGGGAGGGAGCGAGCAGCTGTGTGTTGCACAGCTGGCGGCCCCGCTTGAACCACAGTAGCCTATGAGCAACAGTTAGCTGGTTGATGGTGAGAGTGCTCATCCTTCGTCCTCCATCAGGGTGCGGGCATCTCCCGTATCACACTGGGACGCACAAAAGCCTCAGCAGTCCAGCTGCTGTTGGAGCTGCTGGAAAAGCTATTTGGGCGAGCCGACGTATTTGTAGTGGCCAGCGTGGCAGTTTGCTTTATACCGTTGCCCTGAGCGTGGGCATCTGGAGAAACTGCCCATCAGTCAGTGTGCAGGGATGACGGCCGCAGGGGACAGCGAGCTGCAGGTGATGGTCAGCGGCGGCACCGTGTCTGCCTGCGTGTTGTCCCGGCTCTGAGCTAATGGCGCTGCTCCCCAGTGGAGCATCCATCGAGCCTGAGCACAGGCTGTTGTCTTAGCCAGAATCCGAGCAGGAGCTGAGGGGACAGTGACACCTCCAGAGGTGCCATCCGGCCCCCACCTCCCTGTGTGACTGTGCTGTGAGTCATAAAGCTCAGCCGTGATGCCCACTGGCAAGGAGTCTGGGCCAAGGGATGATCCCAAAGTCCTCCCCTAGGACGCACCACCAAACAATATCTGCTCAGTCCCCAATTATCACATGGCAGACGTAGTCAGAAGAGAGGAAAGATCATTTTATTGAGGACAGCAGCTGCGGGCTGGGGGGGTGGCGGCTACCCAGGAGCCCCAGGGCTTCAGGCAGGAAAACAGCACCTGCAACAATAAGAGCCAGGAAGCACTGCTAAAGCCACAAAGCCAGGACGAGGCATGACTTGGTTGCCCTTGCTTTGGGGGACGCTTTACAAAGTGCCTTGCCTCAGCACTCCCGCCCAAAGGACTGGTTCTCTTCATTTACTCCAGCATCCTGAGCAGACAATAAAAGCCTTACACAAGCAGCCTGCCACAGCAAGAAAGGATCTTCCTGACTTGCCGTTCGGTTCTCAAATGTTACGTTACTGCCTGTGGAACAGGGTTTAATAGGCTGTATTCCCAAGGCCTCTGACTCCCCTTTACTGACCTGGGGCCCCGCGTTCGTGCTTGTCCCAAATGATATTCGTTCTAGTGTTTGGTCCACAGTTCCCCGTTCTGATATCTAATAGTGCATTCCACCACTTCATACGTCGACTTTTCAATCGCTTCGTCCGTCTCTGGCCGGCCCCCTCGCGGGGAACACGGAAACGCAGATCGGGACCCCCCACTCACTTCACAGTTGAACTGTGTCTCTCACACACATCACACTTGCCGGGCAGCCCTCAGCCACACAGGCAGCATGTTACATACAACTCTAGGAATGCTGACAGTTTGCGTTAGCACACAAAGTACGTGTTTCAATGAACAATTGCCAAAAACCAAGTTCTAATTTTTTCTGGCCCTAAGCAGGGCCCTAAGCAGGGGCCCCTCTGCTCTGTTGCACCTTCTTCCCCCAGTTTCTTACTGGAACTAGTAACTCCAGCTCATCAGTTCCTTCACCATGGCTTCAATCTGTTCCTGAGCCACATGCACATCTTCTGTAGGCCCTTCCAAAGTGATGTTATCCTCTCCTCCAGTGAATTTGATGCGAACCTTGAGGTGAAAGACAATGAATCTCTTAAGAATTTGCCAAGATCCAAGCCAGGCCAATGCTCTTGGTCAGGCCTACACCATCGATCCCTGCCACTAAGAGATGCGCCTCTTCCCAAAAAGCCCAAACAAAATCCCCACAATTTCCCAGGTCAGTAACTTAACGATGTCAGCCATACGGCAGTGCCTAGAGCCCAAGGCTCTGGTGCTGTCCCGGTTTCTGCAAGGGCTTTGGAGAAGTTTACTCATCTAGCCTTTATCTAGATACCGTCTAACTCACCAGGGAGAAGCCTTGCTGCACTCAGCATTTCCAGGTATCCTGCTACATCAGTTCTCAAAACAGCACCACATAAAGCTTCCTTGGAAGGGCTCAACCCATGACAATAACATAGGATGAGCAGTGTTTGCAGCAGTAAAAGAGAGGGTTCCCTTGAACAGCAAAGATCTGTGTCATTTCCCCCTGGGTTTACCCACGCTAGAATACACCTCTCTCTCCCGTGACGAGTGATCTGGACTAAACCTTTTTCTACGCCGGGGGTGCTAAGCTAACCAGCTCATCCATACCTTTGGCATCTGCTGAGTTATTTTGGCCAGGTTCTGTCCTTTCTTTCCAATAATGAAACGATGAAGACAAGAGGGGGCAGAGACCGAGGAGACGGCAAAACTGTTGGCCTGAGAGACAGAAAAACAGAGAAGCTGTTTGATGGACAAACTGGAAGAGGCCTTCACAACAATTCAGTTCCAATTCCCATGCTGCACCTCCGGTATTGACTTCTAAGCTGCACCTCTAATGGCCCAAGAGAGAGCACCCCCGCTACACCCGTCAGTGCTCACAAATGTATCTTCATGGGACCTTCAAAGGAGGCCTAGCCCATCTTGTCAGTACCTTTGCATAGACTTCAGTCAATGCTTGCCCCAGTTTTTCAGGCTCGCCTCGCAGTATCAGCGTCTCCGAGCTACTGTCAATGGGTGGGATCTCGACAGAGACTCCAGTCTTCTCCAAGATCTCCTGCAGGGAATTCCCCTTGGGGCCGATGACATACTTGTGCTGGGACTTCTTCACCTCCACTGCAATAGTAGTAGTCTTCTTTTTCTGTAGGGGCAGAGACACTGAGGCGTCAATCACAAGGGGGCGGGGAAGGACAAGAGCGACAGGAAGAGGCACAAGATGCAGTCAGACTCTGCGCCCAGCAAAGAGCAAAGCCAAGCTGAGCACAGTGGCTCGGCAGTACCCTAGCACCCCTTGGGCCCCTGCCTACAGAAAGCCTTGTGCTCAAAAATTCACAGGGGAAGTACAAAACTAGCATGCTGTGTCAAGCTCCCTGGGACACGGCATGGAAGAGACCACACGCACACACAGGCATGTCGTTGTCGTCCCCCCCGTCCCCCCGTTGGACAACAGGGTTCAACTCCCAGCCGTCTCCCAGGCAGTGCCGTGATGCAACACTGTGCAGGCTATAAGCCGATTGTTGAAATCCAGACCGGTACAAATACAGACCTAACCACGAGGACAAACAGCCCAGCAACCCACAACAAGGATATTCACAGCAGCGTTGGCTGTGGGAAATAAACTGGAGTGACATTCGCTCTTCAGCAACTTCTACTTAGGTAGCAACTTTGATACTGTCAGCTGGCCACCACTGCAGACTTCACACTTCTTTCCTTCCTTAGTAGCACCGGTGTGAACAAGAGCCAGGGGAGCTCTTGGTGGCCTGCTAAGTCCCATGATACAGAAAAGCGAGAAATCTGTCACCTCCCGGATAGTATCAGCCCAGCTCCCACTCTGCCGAGTGAGGAAACGGTAGGATTCGGGGTCATGTACTGCAAGGGCTGCTGAGCCAGGTGCAACAGAGGGATGCACAAAAGTAGAACAAGAAGGGAAGAGTGCCTAGGAGCAGGTGCCAGGGGAAGGTGGGAAGCTTTATGGACCATCCGTACCTTCTCCTCATAGATCTTCTTAACTCGAGCCACAGCCTGGGCTAGTTGCTCCTTTTCTCCGGTGAAGACAATCTCGGTCTTGTTGACACTGGGTGGAGGAATGTGGATGCGCGTCCCTGTGTCCTGCATGAGCTCCCTCACCAGCTTGTTGTAAGGGCCAGCAATGAAAGGGTGGTACACTTTCTCCACGTCCAGCCGCTCCACGGCACGCTTACCCTGGAAGAGCCCACAACAGACCTTGGTGGGAACTGCCCTCTATATTACAGTCTCTGCCAGGCACAGCTAAGTTCCCAGGGCTGTCCTGCCTGACACTCTGGCCCAAGCAACCTTCTCAGTTTGCGGGCTTGTAGATCTCCACCTCTTTCAATCTACAAATACGGTTGCTGCTGCTGCTCCTTGTTTACGATATTCACCCCTGTGATCTCCTGCCTTATCTCAGCTGGCACCTAAGACGCGTCGCTTCAACTATCAAATGCTTGTTTTGGCTTCAGAGATGGACAAAACGCAGCACAAGAAGTTTCAGGACCTGGCAGCGGTGCTCACACAGCCAGCGAGTGGCACAGCATACGTCTCCGTTCAGGCGAACGTTAGCCACTGACTGTAGCCACGGTGGCTGCAAACTCCGACTACACCACGGGGAAGCAAAATGGCTGAGCAGCCAATGCCATGAGAGAGATCACAGTACTGAGGTACCTGCTCAGCGGAGATAAGCAGGATCTCGTGCCGGGCCTTCTCAATCCCTTCTTTAGTGCCGCTGATCTTGATCTGGTTGCTGGGGTCATCTGGGCGGGGGACCTGCATTTTGGTTGCAGTTTTGAGCTTCAGGTCCTGCAGCTTCTCACCCTTCTTTCCAATGACAAAACGGTGGTGCTCCTTGGGGATGGCAACTGTTGCTGAAGCCTGCAGCAGAAGAACCAAGCATCTGTGAGAAGCCTTGCCTGCACTGGCAGATCCACAGGAACAGAGCCAGGGAAAGCAAGGTAGACGCTGCTCAGTGGTACTGCTCCTCAGAGCAAACACAACGCCTTCCCAGCACACTCTGTCTGAGGGCTGACACTGTACCAGTTGATCTACAGCGCCTCCGTGCCAGGAGTATAGACCCCACCGTTCCCTCAAAACCCTTCTGTTTGCACAGGAGCGGTACCCTGAATTAGCAAAGGCCTTCCGACACAGACGAGGAGGTGCCTCTCCTCCAGTGTAAGACACCAGACAACAACTGAGATGACAGCGCACAGCTGGAGTTTATCTGAACTCTGACACCTGCTGCCAAGGCTACAGAGAACAAGACATACAGTATGACTCCTAGGAAAGAGAAATTCAACACCAGAAACCTACTGCAGGAGGCAGGCAGCTAGCAGATGCTCACCGCTACTTAAGTGCTAAGGTGTCTTCAAGTGTAGCACGTGCTGCTCCTGGGACTGCTTCTAGAAGGCCCCACATGCAAAAGGGGTCCTTCTCAATCTACCATTAAAGGGCTGGTCTATACAAGGGCTTCCTGACTTCTTCCCTTCTCACTGAGTTTGTACAGGTCTGGTAGCTGATGACTGCTATCGTGCTCCTGGTCCCTGTGATTAGGTAACCACTAACAGCAATCAGACAATGAACATTCAAGCTATAATGGAAAAATAAAAGATGAAGAAAAGATCACTCGGTGTGACTTTTCAGCTCTGTGTTCCTGTCCTGAAGCCAGCCAAGCCTAAGAGAAGCTGGAATACAGACACACCTTCCAGACCTGGGGCCAGGGCAGTAGGAGGTATATTTGGGAACAGTGGCTCACGGATCTATGGCGGTACGACCTGAACTGATTTTTCAGATGCACATTGTGGATGTAGGGTTTCGTTCCTTTCTCTTTCCTCTGGCAGGGTATGACACAGGGGCTGAACAGCACTAAGCAGACATGGTATTAACATCGCATTACCTACCTTTGGCATTATACTTTAAAACACACTGCAACACCTGGCTGCGATACATCCTAACAAGAGCTACCACCTTGACTATGAGCTCGAGAACCTTAAGGTAAGAGATCAAAACCTAGAGGACTGAAGCAACCGAAACAACAGGGTTGTGGCTCCTTACCAGTGTGCCTTGAGCTACACAAGGCAGAACCCTGACCCAAAGCTTTTGGCTTTTGGCAGGACTTCCTTTTCTCTACTTTTCTTTCTCCCAGCCTTCCACGTTCTCCTCTGAAGGGCTTCAGGAAAAGCACAGTCCTGTTCTCACACACTACTAGCTTTGCCCTCCTACTCCTCCTACACACTACTACTCCTGCACCCCCTCCAGCACCAGCACCTCAGCACAAAGTCACTGGTTGCAACTCAAATGTTCCAGAGATCGCAGACTCCACGCTTCATGCAACACCACGGCCTGTAATTACCTTGGAACCCTATTTTAAGCCTCATTCCCATTCCAAATTGCCAATTGGGTGCTTTGAAAACGTATGGCAAAGCTGAATTAGTCATGTAACAACACACCTCTTTGGCTTACAAGCACATGGGCCCAAGGGTCTCAAAGCATTTGCGAGTCTTGGGGAAGAGCAAAGACGAAGGCAGAAACAGTTAGATGCCCTCACCTGAGTCTGCAGTCGAGCGACAATCTGCTGCTGAGCCTTCGTGACTGCTTCCGGCTTGCCAGAGACCACGATCGAAAGGCCCTGGTCCTTTGCGAGAGACAGCTCCAGGTGAGCTCCCGTCTTCTGCATGATGTCAAGGCAGATCTTGGCCTGCTTGCTTTCTCCCAACTGATCCATGTCCTTGTACTTCCTCTCCTCCAGTGGCACATGGAACACCTGCTCAGCCACGGGACAGACACAAGCAGGGCACAGCAAGGTGTCAGTGTGCTTTTGATTGTCAGTGCCTCCCTCTGCAATCCTCCCTTCAGGCCTGTTCCAGCTGACTGTGCAACAGGGATGCAGAGCTTTGTCTGGGCAGTTTTCAACACATCCCTCCCCCTCCAGAGCCGTCCTAGCATTCAGCCGCAGTCTTCCTTGTGCCCCAGGGCAAAGGACAGCAAAGAGGCAGTTACTCTGGCACACTAAGGGATTTCATACTCCAGGGAAAGCTTCGCTTCACCTACTTTTTGGAGGGATGAAAAGGAGGGAGATAAGACACCCACTCCCACCAACCTGAGTGATGACAGAAGCCTTTATTGGCCGGATTTTGCTCCAGGGCCCAGCAGGTTCCCGGGCAGCTTCCAAACATGGTGCTTTCTCAGGGAGCGCAGGGAAGGCTTCCTCGTAGGTGGGAGGATCCTTCTCTTCTTCCGAGTTTAAAGCTGTTACTGGGGTGAAGCAAACAAGGCCAATGAGATGCTGTCCCCACAGAAACGTCCCCATTCATAGGCAGTGCAACTCTATTGAGGCATCATCAAAGAGGGACAACAAAGGACTTGTGCACTACTGTTCACCCTGCTACAGTTATGCTTGTGGAGAGCAGCCGAGTCTGGAGCTCAGCTGAGCTCAGCACAGCACAGACTGCAGTAGGTGCCGCTATGGATGCAGGAAGCAACCGTGCAAGTGAATGGTGGCAGCAAACACAGCACATTATCGCCAGCTTTGTTGAGAGGAGCTTCATCAGGGGACAACAGGCCAAGCAGAAAGAAATCAAAGGGACACAGCAAGGCTGTAGGTCAGAAGGGGACAAGACAGACACATGCCCAGGAAGAAGGCAGAGAGAAGCAGAAGCACTCTAGTTGGGGCAGAGTCCAGGGAAAGCCTGTAGCTTATGTTCGACTCAGCTGGGCACTGGTCTGTGCCAAGCGGGCCAGCTCGCAGCTGGAGAATGGGTGCCGAGACCCATCAGTGAGTCAGCCAATACGGTTATACTGACTTTCCCCAGCACCTGGCTGAGCAGAGGAGGAAGTGACAATCCAGCACACTGATCCCACAAGGCTCTCTTGCAGCCCAATGACCCCTGCTTGCACATGCCCTGCCCCACGGCTGACAGCGTTGCTAGCCAGAGCTCTGTGAAGATCTGAGGCTTGCCTCCGCCTGGCCCGGCACTGTGCAGCACCACCGATGTGCTCCTGTTGGTGGAAAGCCAGAGTCTGGCAGGCCGCCAGCCTAGGAATGGCGAACGCCGTGCCTGGACACTTAGGGGGAGCCGGAGGCATGGAGCGAGCTTGGCTAACAGCAAGGAACCTTGCCTGCGCAGTCTCCATTTAGAGGCACATCACAGGAACTCAGCTGTGTCTTCTCACCTTTCACCTGCTGCTGCGTCAAGCCACTGCGGTGTTTGGCAAAGCTCTCCTGGCTCAAAACTGCCACCGAGCTCATCGCTGACTTCCCACGCACACACACAATCCGGGTATGCCACTGGAAGAGACAGAGGAGGCAACACTGTTACCAGCACCACTCAAGATGCACACAAGTCACTCCAGGAAGGCAAATGACGTGTTTCCTGAGCACTTTTCCAGCCGGCCTCTTGAGAAGCGCCTACAGGGCCAGTCTGCTGCCCTGTTCTCTTGCTGAACCACACAGAAACTCAGGGGGGATTTTTCCTGATAGCACAGTGGGCATCAAAACCAGAGCTCCTCGTTAGGAAGGCAGAGGATGTGCAACCTAAGAAGCCTCTTGGAAAGGGGGACACCCCAAGTTGGCTTTACCTCTAGTAGGCCCGCAGCTAAGCCTGTGCTGGGCACGAGGCCGAGGGGCCTGCCGCCATCGTGGTCAAGAAGAGATGTGTGTGACCTCCCAACATACGGGTGGTCCCTCCCCTGTGTGCCCTTTGTCAGCCGGTTGCCAGGGGAACAGCCCGACTCGTTCCCATAGCAACCGACCAAAGGGCGCATGGGGGCGGGGCCACCCCTGTGTTGGCAGGTCACGCACTTCTCTCTTCTTCACCAGGATGGTGCCCCGGGACCGGCTTTACCTCTCGTAGGCCTGCAGCGAAGCCTGTGCTGGGCACGAGGCCGAGGGGCCGCCTCTTCCCGCCAGCTGTGCGCGCGTGGCAGCGGCGGTCGGGGTCGCTGGCTGCGCGAGGCGCGGGGCGCAGGTGAGGAGACGCGGCGGGAGGGGGGCGGCCAGCGGCACTGCCCTCCCTCGGCGGGGCTCGGGGGTCTGCCTGCGCGGCGCCCGTCTGGAGGGGCGGTGCAGGACAGCCCCTTCCCCGGCTCTCCGGGAACTCTCCGGGAAGCCCCTCTGGGGTGCTGAGCAGGTGCTGGTGAGGAGGAAGCAGTTGAGGGGAGCTGCGGGGTGGGGCACACACACACCCCCACCACCCCCCCCATACCCACAAACACCCCCACACCCCGGTCCATCCCTAAAATCCTTCATCAATTCCCACCCGTCCGTCCCTAAACCCCTTCCCCCCGCCCCCTCCCCTGCCCCCGTCCCTCTGTCCCTGGCATGGCCCAACTGCCCAGCACCACCAGACCACTCTGGCCCAAACACCATAAGGCAATGGTTCCCACCTGACAATAGCAAGTCGAGGAACATTTTTTTTTTCCTAAATAGATTTTTACTTCGTACGCTGCCGACTATGCCGAATTTTGTTTTGCTGGCTGACTGGATACCCAGCAAAGCTGAACTCCCCATCAAATATAATCAAATCTATCAAGTATATCAAATAATGGAATATATCAAATGCAGTTTCTTATATTGCAATAAAAGAAAATAGCATGCCATATGATAAAAGGAACCAGTGGCAGTTACTGTGAGCAATATGATAAAAGAGCAATAGGAGCGAAGCACCAAATTGTCACTGCAAAGCCTTAACGAGACTAAGGAAAGGAGACATCACCAATTCCAACCCCAGCATCACACAGGACCACCCTTTCTCTGGGAGCGCCCTTGCAGCCGGCACCAGCAGTCTCTCGGGAACTGGGAAATTCCCCTGGAGAAGGTGCCAGAAAGGAATCCTCTTGCTGCTTCTCAACCTGCCCTGGCAGACACATGACGCACATCATAAAAGTTCTGCTCCCTGCTTTCTGTGGTGAAAAATTGACCAAAACCTTTTGCACTCATGCAGAGCCAAAAAAAAACATTTTGGGAAAGGGCAGCATGGCTCCCCTGGAGAAGGTTCCAGGAAGGAATTCTCTTGCTGCTTCTCACCCTGCCCTGGTAGCCCTGTCAGGCACTGAGCAAAAGTTCTTCTCCCTGCTTTGTGTGGTGAGAAAACTGACCTCTTTTCATTGGCAATCATGCACAGCCCAAAAAAACTCACCTTGACAAAGTGCAGCAGTGCTCCCCTGGAGAAGGTGACAGGCAGGAATTCTCTGGCTGTTTCTCACCCTGACCTGGAAGCCATGTGATGAGGCACAGAGCAAAAGTTCTGCTCCCTGCTTCCTGTGGTGAGAAAATTGACCAAAAACTTGTGCACTCATGCAGAACCAGAGCTCACCTTGTGAAAGTGCAGCACTGTTCCCCTGGAGAAGGTGACAGGAAGGAATCATCTTGCTGGTTCTCAGTCTGTCCGTACAGCCATGTGAGGCACATCAGAAAAGTGCAGCTCCCTGCTCTCTAAAGTCAGCAAAATTGACCGTTCACAGTTGCGCTCATGTAGAGACAAGACTTTCTTACTCAAAAGCAAACCCCAAAAAGCCACGTAGCCTTGGGAAATCCTTTATCCTTCCGTGTGGCTGGTAACTTCCCATGGCTCTTCCGCAAGGCAGGAGAAACAACCATGAATTTGGAAGCCCACGTAAATTCAAGTACACTTAGTCCTCTGACAGTCACTACTTATGGGCCAGCAGTCCTCTCACCCTTCCACAGATCTGCCTCTTAGTCCTCTAGCAGTCATCCTCCATGGAGGGACCACAAGTCCTCCATACCTACCTACCAACTCACCAGAAATGAGTCAGACCACGCCAGAAGTGACACTGCCTGACCTGCAGGAGATATATTAGACCAGTAACGATGGTTTCAAGACAGAAAAAACACCACCATCCACCAGCACAGCAGAAAAACAACTAGAAGAAACTCTGTACACAAACCAAAGGCACCCATCCAAACCCCACAAAGGCAATAGAGGTGAAAAAAGGCACTCTCCACAAAGAAACCCACCACACAGTTCACAAGATAAGATAAAAATGCCATAACCCCAGGAACGCCGGGCCAACAAACCCAGATTCTGTCCATAACAATAACACACTTTGACACTAACTCGCCTGACCTCTGGCATACCGTAACCTTGTTGCCCCCAAACCGCAGCACATTGTAGCCCTAAGGCAACACTAGATGGAACACAAAGTCCCTTGAGATCTCTGCCAAGGCCTTCAGGTGGTCCCTGACCTCAGGCATCACGACCTTGAAGTGGGAGCCAGACGGAGGCACCAGGACATCACCGGCACCCATCTTCACACCCTGAAACAGGGCCTGGGATAAACGCTCCTGGGGACAGAGGCTGAGGCACTCGGAGGCTTTGAGCCGGCCAGCCACCATCACAGGGCTTCAGCTCATCATTTCTGTGTCAGAGCCACCAGGCAGGTGGCCCCATCCTCCCTGAGAGCCCGCTCAGGGCACCTGTACCCAGCTCCAGGGGGCTGGATACACAGCCTCGGATCCATGGGGGGGAGGGGTGCTTTAATCCTGGGAGCAGGATTTCTGACAGTGCCCCTGGGGAGGAAAGCCTCCTCAGGCCTGGAAGCCTGAGAGACATCCCTGCGCTGCTCCACACGTCACCAAAAGCAGGGGCTGAGGAAGGCTGCTTTGGGGCCCGTCGAGGGAACCAGCTCCCCTGGGCTGCTCTGCAGCCACCGGCTGCCGTTGCTGTCGCGCGGGTCTCAGTGCTGCTCTGCAGTCGGCCGTCACCTCCCCGCGGGACACTCTCCAGCCAGCACACGTCTGCACTGGCTCTCCCTGGGGACAAAGATCACAAGCGAGGGATGGGCTTGGCTTTGCCCCCAGTCCCAGGCTGCCACCAGAGAGACCTGCCACCCCCGCCCCAGCTGTGCGATGTGGGCACCACGTACAGCTGCAGATGTGGGTCAGGGCAGCTGTGGGCAGGGGGCAAGCCCCGTGGCGGTGCCCCCGGCACTGGCAGCAGGCAGAGCTGGGGAGAGCGAGGGGCAGCCCAGGGCAGCCGGCAGCCGGCGGCGGGGCCCGTCAGGGTGCAGCACCCTCAGCAATGCCCGGCTCCGTGCGCCTCGGCCCCAGGGGCTGCAGCGCAGGGCTGGCCCCAGCTGGGGCTGGGCTGGGAACAGGCAGGCAGGGCCCCTGGCAGCCCCGGCACGCACCTGCTCCCTGCATGGGGCAGCCTGCTCCTCTGCAATCGACCCCGTGGCATCCAGAGAAGAGCCCTGCCCTGGGCCTGAGCCATCGCTGCAGGCAGGAGGCCTTCCTCGGCGTCCGTCCCTCAAACCCCTCCCTCCGGCCCCCACGGTCCGTCCCTAAAACACTTCCCCTCGCCCCCAGCCCCTGCGAGCGGGGAATCCGCCTCCCCAGCTGTGAGCCCGGGCAGCGCAAGCCCCCCCAGGGCTCACCCTGCCACCCATGTGGTTCCTGGAAGAAACACCATCCCACCATGCCCGCAGGCAAACCGCTATCCCTATGGACACAATGGGGGCAGCCGGCACGGGGGTTGGGGGGGGGGGGGGTGTCACTCTCGGGGCTATCCTAGTGAGCAACACTCAGAGAGGCCAAAAACTGGGGTGCAGGGTTGATGCCGGCATTACAGCCGGCTGCAAGCGAAAGGCACTCAATGGGCATGGGCGCTGCTGGGAGGGAAAGCGCCACGTCGGGACGGTCGGGAATCTCGGCTGGCTGGGAGGGAGCTCCATCGAGCGCTCAGAGTCGAGGCTTGAGATCCTTGCAGCCACGGAGGTTTTTGCACGGAGAGCTGCGCTAAGCAAGGCCCGTTTATCACTTTGGCTGCAACACGAGGGTGCTGCACCCCTGCATGGTGCTTCCCCTGAGCCGACAGAGAACTTTCTCTCCTGGGCTTTGTTCCCTCTGGGACAGCGGCTGTGAGCGAGGCAGGGCTGTCAGATATGCACAGCAGGGGTCGAGGGGCTCAGAACGGATAAACCCCCCGGCCTGCGCCCGGCCCTGCCCCTCTCTTACAGCCGCCATGGCAGTTCCCCTGCAGCTGAATAGAACCATCAACACTCTGTCTTCAGTGGGGTTTCTTGTACATAGAAAAAGGGGACAGCACAAAGCGTGAAGCAAAGCCAAGAAGGTGGCACCTGCTTTTAAAAAAGAATACATTCAGTACATCACAAAAAATTGCAGTGGAACTCACACTTCCAATTGGGTTAGGCAGGAGGAAAATGGATTTGGAAAGCAAATAAGAATCGCTCACTTCAAGCTATAAGGTGGCTACTAAACACAGACTCTCCCGTGCATGTCCTGCTCATTAGTTCCGTGCTTTGGAAGTGCCTGCGATTTCCGTGAAGCACCCTCTCCGGGTTACTCTTCCAAAGGGGTTCCGGGGACATCTGCATAGGGAAGCTGCCTGAAGCAATCACCGTTTGTTATCCTGTCAGGTTTCAGCCAGGGCAGATAGCCTGTGCATGCAGGGACTACAAACTGCAGGCATCGCAACTTGTGGACCCCAAGAAAAAGGGGGTACACGATATGAATTTACGGTACAAGGCTGTCACTGAAGCAAGCCATGTGAAGTGGAATATAGTACTTCTAGCAACAGTGAAATAGTGTACATTAAAAGAGTATTCATCTATATACAAAAAAGTCACGAAAACTTATTTTCAGGACATTTCTCAAGATCTTGAGAAATAGACCTCTGTTTACTGGTAAGGGAAGAAGAAGTAAGAAACTAAAAAGTGTCCATCCCAATACACACACCACCACCACAAACACCACCACCCGCCCCCAAATTACCTCAGGTGAACCGCGGCCTTTTGAAAAAGGGCCAGCATCTAAAGCGTATGTAGTGACCTGGAACAACGTTGCTGCATATTTGGGATCCAGATGATACAGGGCAGCGTGAGGATTGCTAACATGGACAGAACAGCGGGACTTACTTTGCCTCTTTATCTCGGTAGCTAGGCAAATAGCTAAGGATCGAGGCTCTTGTGGCGAGGTGTCTGCTTACCCTTGAGCAAACAGTACTTCAGTAAGTGCAAAACCAAACCTGCAACATTGGGAACGGCAGTTTCCTGCTGACACGCAATTTTTTCCAAAAGGCAGGTGTCTGCTTCCTATCCGGGGCCATCTTTGTGCACGCTAAAAATAGTTCATGCACTTAGTGCAGTGTTCAGAGTTTTGAGGGATGGACAGCAGTGTCTGGATACACCTGGGCTTCTTGACCTTCCTGAATTTTTTCAGCGGTTGATCTCGAAAAGCTTTTCTTCTCTCCTTTTCTCTTCTGGTGTGCTTTCAGCCTCTTCTCCAGAGACCTGTTTTCCCTTTCTGTTTCTTTGCTTTTCATTTTCCTGAAACGAAAGACCCTGCAAACCTTGATATTCCACAGTGTTATTAGAGAGGTAAAACCACGATCAACTGGAATCAGTTCTCATTTTAAACAAAGGGAGCTCATTTTACCTTCTTTCCTCTGAAAGGCTCATCAGCTGTTCCGGGTCTACCGAGGAGTCTGCTGTGCTCTCGGGGGTGGTTGGAGGCAAAGGTACAAGTGCCTGAACCGGAAAGGTTGAAGTTGACAGGTGGCAAGACACCTGGAGTAGTAAGCTACCGTTTTCCAAATTGCTACCTTAGCTCCTCAAATAAGATCCCTTTGGTTGCTTTGCATTATCCACATTTTGCACGGTCGCAAGATAGGCTTCAGGAGCTCTGATGAATTGGGACGATGGGCTGCCCCTTCTTGCGGGCTGGGGCACCACAAACTGGAGGGGCCTTGGAGGGTAGGACAGACCCTTGCCAGCTTCGTTCTGCTGGGCTTTCTTCTGCCTTCCTGGGACACGGTTCTGCTGTTATCCCTTGGGCAGCATTATCCCATTCTGGGGCGTGAGCCTTTTATTTTTAAATCTGCGATTTTGTATTTGACTTCTTGTAGGTATTTAGATTGATTAAGCACATTCCCAATGCATCTGAGAAACAACCTTTCTGGTTTTTCTTCTCTATCATTAGAGGGTGGGAAAAGTCAAACAGACAAGAGATCTAATGACAGGAGGAGGCACAGCAGCTGCTTGGACCTATCAGAAACTACTGTCATACATGAGAAACGTGTCAGTGTTTCTTGGCCTGACATCCCTCTACTATTTCTGATTTCACCACCATACCTGCCCCTGCTTCTTTGTAGAGGATGAGCAGAGAGGGTGCTGTGTGCAAGAAGTCTTTTGCCTGGGGCTCTGCGTTTGCTTCACCTGCACGGCTCCTTTGATCTTCCAAACGCACCCATGGAACACAAAAGCACGTGCAGCAAAGTGACCTCGTGGAAGTGGACAACACCTAAACCAAAATCCACCAGCAGCACAATAAGGAATTGGACCAGAAGCCCCAGATTTTGAAAACCCTCAGCCCCTCCTCATACCTGTGCACCTGTCCACAGGTGCCGGCACCTCCTCGGCTGATGGAGGGGAGGGGCCGGACACCTCCTCCCCAAAGATGTCCCCGCAGTTTTCAATCACAAACTGCACCAGCACGTTCCCCTGCACACATCAAAGCCTTGGCCTCAGCCTACGAGTTTTCTCCCTTTGAGCCTCCCAGTTCTCCCTGCCATCCCCCTGGGGAGGGAGGGAGGGAGGGAGCGAGCAGCTGTGTGTTGCACAGCTGGCGGCCCCGCTTGAACCACAGCAGCCTATGAGCAACAGTTAGCTGGTTGATGGTGAGAGTGCTCATCCTTCGTCCTCCATCAGGGTGCGGGCATCTCCCGTATCACACTGGGACGCACAAAAGCCTCAGCAGTCCAGCTGCTGTTGGAGCTGCTGGAAAAGCTTTTTGGGCGAGCCGACGTATTTGTAGTGGCCAGCGTGGCAGTTTGCTTTATACCGTTGCCCTGAGCGTGGGCATCTGGAGAAACTGCCCATCAGTCAGTGTGCAGGGATGACGGCCGCAGGGGACAGCGAGCTGCAGGTGATGGTCAGCGGCGGCACCGTGTCTGCCTGCGTGTTGTCCCGGCTCTGAGCTAATGGCGCTGCTCCCCAGTGGAGCATCCATCGAGCCTGAGCACAGGCTGTTGTCTTAGCCAGAATCCGAGCAGGAGCTGAGGGGACAGTGACACCTCCAGAGGTGCCATCCGGCCCCCACCTCCCTGTGTGACTGTGCTGTGAGTCATAAAGCTCAGCCGTGATGCCCACTGGCAAGGAGTCTGGGCCAAGGGATGATCCCAAAGTCCTCCCCTAGGACGCACCACCAAACAATATCTGCTCAGTCCCCAATTATCACATGGCAGACGTAGTCAGAAGAGAGGAAAGATCATTTTATTGAGGACAGCAGCTGCGGGCTGGGGGGGTGGCGGCTACCCAGGAGCCCCAGGGCTTCAGGCAGGAAAACAGCACCTGCAACAATAAGAGCCAGGAAGCACTGCTAAAGCCACAAAGCCAGGACGAGGCGTGACTTGGTTGCCCTTGCTTTGGGGGACGCTTTACAAAGTGCCTTGCCTCAGCACTCCCGCCCAAAGGACTGGTTCTCTTCATTTACTCCAGCATCCTGAGCAGACAATAAAAGCCTTACACAAGCAGCCTGCCACAGCAAGAAAGGATCTTCCTGACTTGCCGTTCGGTTCTCAAATGTTACGTTACTGCCTGTGGAACAGGGTTTAATAGGCTGTATTCCCAAGGCCTCTGACTCCCCTTTACTGACCTGGGGCCCCGCGTTCGTGCTTGTCCCAAATGATATTCGTTCTAGTGTTTGGTCCACAGTTCCCCGTTCTGATATCTAATAGTGCATTCCACCACTTCATACGTCGACTTTTCAATCGCTTCGTCCGTCTCTGGCCGGCCCCCTCGCGGGGAACACGGAAACGCAGATCGGGACCCCCCACTCACTTCACAGTTGAACTGTGTCTCTCACACACATCACACTTGCCGGGCAGCCCTCAGCCACACAGGCAGCATGTTACATACAACTCTAGGAATGCTGACAGTTTGCGTTAGCACACAAAGTACGTGTTTCAATGAACAATTGCCAAAAACCAAGTTCTAATTTTTTCTGGCCCTAAGCAGGGCCCTAAGCAGGGGCCCCTCTGCTCTGTTGCCCCTTCTTCCCCCAGTTTCTTACTGGAACTAGTAACTCCAGCTCATCAGTTCCTTCACCATGGCTTCAATCTGTTCCTGAGCCACATGCACATCTTCTGTAGGCCCTTCCAAAGTGATGTTATCCTCTCCTCCAGTGAATTTGATGCGAACCTTGAGGTGAAAGACAATGAATCTCTTAAGAATTTGCCAAGATCCAAGCCAGGCCAATGCTCTTGGTCAGGCCTACACCATCGATCCCTGCCACTAAGAGATGCGCCTCTTCCCAAAAAGCCCAAACAAAATCCCCACAATTTCCCAAGTCAGTAACTTAACGATGTCGGCCATATGGCAGTGCCTAGAGCCCAAGGCTCTGGTGCTGTCCCGGTTTCTGCAAGGGCTTTGGAGAAGTTTACTCATCTAGCCTTTATCTAGATACCGTCTAACTCACCAGGGAGAAGCCTTGCTGCACTCAGCATTTCCAGGTATCCTGCTACATCAGTTCTCAAAACAGCACCACATAAAGCTTCCTTGGAAGGGCTCAACCCATGACAATAACATAGGATGAGCAGTGTTTGCAGCAGTAAAAGAGAGGGTTCCCTTGAACAGCAAAGATCTGTGTCATTTCCCCCTGGGTTTACCCACGCTAGCATACACCTCTCTCTCCCGTGACGAGTGATCTGGACTAAACCTTTTTCTACGCCGGGGGTGCTAAGCTAACCAGCTCATCCATACCTTTGGCATCTGCTGAGTTATTTTGGCCAGGTTCTGTCCTTTCTTTCCAATAATGAAACGATGAAGACAAGAGGGGGCAGAGACCGAGGAGACGGCAAAACTGTTGGCCTGAGAGACAGAAAAACAGAGAAGCTGTTTGATGGACAAACTGGAAGAGGCCTTCACAACAATTCAGTTCCAATTCCCATGCTGCACCTCCGGTATTGACTTCTAAGCTGCACCTCTAATGGCCCAAGAGAGAGCACCCCCGCTACACCCGTCAGTGCTCACAAATGTATCTTCATGGGACCTTCAAAGGAGGCCTAGCCCATCTTGTCAGTACCTTTGCATAGACTTCAGTCAATGCTTGCCCCAGTTTTTCAGGCTCGCCTCGCAGTATCAGCGTCTCCGAGCTACTGTCAATGGGTGGGATCTCGACAGAGACTCCAGTCTTCTCCAAGATCTCCTGCAGGGAATTCCCCTTGCGGCCGATGACATACTTGTGCTGGGACTTCTTCACCTCCACTGCAATAGTAGTAGTCTTCTTTTTCTGTAGGGGCAGAGACACTGAGGCGTCAATCACAAGGGGGCGGGGAAGGACAAGAGCGACAGGAAGAGGCACAAGATGCAGTCAGACTCTGCGCCCAGCAAAGAGCAAAGCCAAGCTGAGCACAGTGGCTCGGCAGTACCCTAGCACCCCTTGGGCCCCTGCCTACAGAAAGCCTTGTGCTCAAAAATTCACAGGGGAAGTACAAAACTAGCATGCTGTGTCAAGCTCCCTGGGACACGGCATGGAAGAGACCACACGCACACACAGGCATGTCGTTGTCGTCCCCCCCGTCCCCCCGTTGGACAACAGGGTTCAACTCCCAGCCGTCTCCCAGGCAGTGCCGTGATGCAACACTGTGCAGGCTATAAGCCGATTGTTGAAATCCAGACCGGTACAAATACAGACCTAACCACGAGGACAAACAGCCCAGCAACCCACAACAAGGATATTCACAGCAGCGTTGGCTGTGGGAAATAAACTGGAGTGACATTCGCTCTTCAGCAACTTCTACTTAGGTAGCAACTTTGATACTGTCAGCTGGCCACCACTGCAGACTTCACACTTCTTTCCTTCCTTAGTAGCCCCGGTGTGAACAAGAGCCAGGGGAGCTCTTGGTGGCCTGCTAATTCCCACGATACAGAAAAGCGAGAAATCTGTCACCTCCCGGATAGTATCAGCCCGGCTCCCACTCTGCCGAGTGAGGAAACGGTAGGATTCGGGGTCATGTACTGCAAGGGCTGCTGAGCCAGGTGCAACCGAGGGATGCACAAAAGTAGAACAAGAAGGGAAGAGTGCCTAGGAGCAGGTGCCAGGGGAAGGTGGGAAGCTTTATGGACCATCCGTACCTTCTCCTCATAGATCTTCTTAACTCGAGCCACAGCCCGGGCTAGCTGCTCCTTTTCTCCGGTGAAGACTATCTCGGTCTTGTTGACACTGGGTGGAGGAATGTGGATGCGCGTCCCTGTGTCCTGCATGAGCTCCCTCACCAGCTTGTTGTAAGGGCCAGCAATGAAAGGGTGGTACACTTTCTCCACGTCCAGCCGCTCCACGGCACGCTTACCCTGGAAGAGCCCACAACAGACCTTGGTGGGAACTGCCCTCTATATTACAGTCTCTGCCAGGCACAGCTAAGTTCCCAGGGGTGTCCTGCCTGACACTCTGGCCCAAGCAACCTTCTCAGTTTGCGGGCTTGTAGATCTCCACCTCTTTCAATCTACAAATACGGTTGCTGCTGCTGCTCCTTGTTTACGATATTCACCCCTGTGATCTCCTGCCTTATCTCAGCTGGCACCTAAGACGCGTCGCTTCAACTATCAAATGCTTGTTTTGGCTTCAGACATGGACAAAACGCAGCACAAGAAGTTTCAGGACCTGGCAGCGGTGCTCACACAGCCAGCGAGTGGCACAGCATACGTCTCCGTTCAGGCGAACGTTAGCCACTGACTGTAGCCACGGTGGCTGCAAACTCCGACTACACCACGGGGAAGCAAAATGGCTGAGCAGCCAATGCCATGAGAGAGATCACAGTACTGAGGTACCTGCTCAGCGGAGATAAGCAGGATCTCGTGCCGGGCCTTCTCAATCCCTTCTTTAGTGCCGCTGATCTTGATCTGGTTGCTGGGGTCATCTGGGCGGGGGACCTGCATTTTGGTTGCAGTTTTGAGCTTCAGGTCCTGCAGCTTCTCACCCTTCTTTCCAATGACAAAACGGTGGTGCTCCTTGGGGATGGCAACTGTTGCTGAAGCCTGCAGCAGAAGAACCAAGCATCTGTGAGAAGCCTTGCCTGCACTGGCAGATCCACAGGAACAGAGCCAGGGAAAGCAAGGTAGACGCTGCTCAGTGGTACTGCTCCTCAGAGCAAACACAACGCCTTCCCAGCACACTCTGTCTGAGGGCTGACACTGTACCAGTTGATCTACAGCGCCTCCGTGCCAGGAGTATAGACCCCACCGTTCCCTCAAAACCCTTCTGTTTGCACAGGAGCGGTACCCTGAATTAGCAAAGGCCTTCCGACACAGACGAGGAGGTGCCTCTCCTCCAGTGTAAGACACCAGACAACAACTGAGATGACAGCGCACAGCTGGAGTTTATCTGAACTCTGACACCTGCTGCCAAGGCTACAGAGAACAAGACATACAGTATGACTCCTAGGAAAGAGAAATTCAACACCAGAAACCTACTGCAGGAGGCAGGCAGCTAGCAGATGCTCACCGCTACTTAAGTGCTAAGGTGTCTTCAAGTGTAGCACGTGCTGCTCCTGGGACTGCTTCTAGAAGGCCCCACATGCAAAAGGGGTCCTTCTCAATCTACCATTAAAGGGCTGGTCTATACAAGGGCTTCCTGACTTCTTCCCTTCTCACTGAGTTTGTACAGGTCTGGTAGCTGATGACTGCTATCGTGCTCCTGGTCCCTGGGATTAGGTAACCACTAACAGCAATCAGACAATGAACATTCAAGCTATAATGGAAAAATAAAAGATGAAGAAAAGATCACTCGGTGTGACTTTTCAGCTCTGTGTTCCTGTCCTGAAGCCAGCCAAGCCTAAGAGAAGCTGGAATACAGACACACCTTCCAGACCTGGGGCCAGGGCAGTAGGAGGTATATTTGGGAACAGTGGCTCACGGATCTATGGCGGTACGACCTGAACTGATTTTTCAGATGCACATTGTGGATGTAGGGTTTCGTTCCTTTCTCTTTCCTCTGGCAGGGTATGACACAGGGGCTGAACAGCACTAAGCAGACATGGTATTAACATCGCATTACCTACCTTTGGCATTATACTTTAAAACACACTGCAACACCTGGCTGCGATACATCCTAACAAGAGCTACCACCTTGACTATGAGCTCGAGAACCTTAAGGTAAGAGATCAAAACCTAGAGGACTGAAGCAACCGAAACAACAGGGTTGTGGCTCCTTACCAGTGTGCCTTGAGCTACACAAGGCAGAACCCTGACCCAAAGCTTTTGGCTTTTGGCAGGACTTCCTTTTCTCTACTTTTCTTTCTCCCAGCCTTCCACGTTCTCCTCTGAAGGGCTTCAGGAAAAGCACAGTCCCTGTTCTCACACACTACTAGCTTTGCCCTCCTACTCCTCCTACACACTACTACTCCTGCACCCCCTCCAGCACCAGCACCTCAGCACAAAGTCACTGGTTGCAACTCAAATGTTCCAGAGATCGCAGACTCCACGCTTCATGCAACACCACGGCCTGTAATTACCTTGGAACCCTATTTTAAGCCTCATTCCCATTCCAAATTGCCAATTGGGTGCTTTGAAAACGTATGGCAAAGCTGAATTAGTCATGTAACAACACACCTCTTTGGCTTACAAGCACATGGGCCCAAGGGTCTCAAAGCATTTGCGAGTCTTGGGGAAGAGCAAAGACGAAGGCAGAAACAGTTAGATGCCCTCACCTGAGTCTGCAGTCGAGCGACAATCTGCTGCTGAGCCTTCGTGACTGCTTCCGGCTTGCCAGAGACCACGATCGAAAGGCCCTGGTCCTTTGCGAGAGACAGCTCCAGGTGAGCTCCCGTCTTCTGCATGATGTCAAGGCAGATCTTGGCCTGCTTGCTTTCTCCCAACTGATCCATGTCCTTGTACTTCCTCTCCTCCAGTGGCACATGGAACACCTGCTCAGCCACGGGACAGACACAAGCAGGGCACAGCAAGGTGTCAGTGTGCTTTTGATTGTCAGTGCCTCCCTCTGCAATCCTCCCTTCAGGCCTGTTCCAGCTGACTGTGCAACAGGGATGCAGAGCTTTGTCTGGGCAGTTTTCAACACATCCCTCCCCCTCCAGAGCCGTCCTAGCATTCAGCCGCAGTCTTCCTTGTGCCCCAGGGCAAAGGACAGCAAAGAGGCAGTTACTCTGGCACACTAAGGGATTTCATACTCCAGGGAAAGCTTCGCTTCACCTACTTTTTGGAGGGATGAAAAGGAGGGAGATAAGACACCCACTCCCACCAACCTGAGTGATGACAGAAGCCTTTATTGGCCGGATTTTGCTCCAGGGCCCAGCAGGTTCCCGGGCAGCTTCCAAACATGGTGCTTTCTCAGGGAGCGCAGGGAAGGCTTCCTCGTAGGTGGGAGGATCCTTCTCTTCTTCCGAGTTTAAAGCTGTTACTGGGGTGAAGCAAACAAGGCCAATGAGATGCTGTCCCCACAGAAACGTCCCCATTCATAGGCAGTGCAACTCTATTGAGGCATCATCAAAGAGGGACAACAAAGGACTTGTGCACTACTGTTCACCCTGCTACAGTTATGCTTGTGGAGAGCAGCCGAGTCTGGAGCTCAGCTGAGCTCAGCACAGCACAGACTGCAGTAGGTGCCGCTATGGATGCAGGAAGCAACCGTGCAAGTGAATGGTGGCAGCAAACACAGCACATTATCGCCAGCTTTGTTGAGAGGAGCTTCATCAGGGGACAACAGGCCAAGCAGAAAGAAATCAAAGGCACACAGCAAGGCTGTAGGCCAGAAGGGGACAGGACAGACACATGCCCAGGAAGAAGGCAGAGAGAAGCAGAAGCACTCTAGTTGGGGCAGAGTCCAGGGAAAGCCTGTAGCTTATGTTTGACTCAGCTGGGCACTGGTCTGTGCCAAGCGGGCCAGCTCGCAGCTGGAGAATGGGTGCCGAGACCCATCAGTGAGTCAGCCAATACGGTTATACTGACTTTCCCCAGCACCTGGCTGAGCAGAGGAGGAAGTGACAATCCAGCACACTGATCCCACAAGGCTCTCTTGCAGCCCAATGACCCCTGCTTGCACATGCCCTGCCCCACGGCTGACAGCGTTGCTAGCCAGAGCTCTGTGAAGATCTGAGGCTTGCCTCCGCCTGGCCCGGCACTGTGCAGCACCACCGATGTGCTCCTGTTGGTGGAAAGCCAGAGTCTGGCAGGCCGCCAGCCTAGGAATGGCGAACGCCGTGCCTGGACACTTAGGGGGAGCCGGAGGCATGGAGCGAGCTTGGCTAACAGCAAGGAACCTTGCCTGCGCAGTCTCCATTTAGAGGCACATCACAGGAACTCAGCTGTGTCTTCTCACCTTTCACCTGCTGCTGCGTCAAGCCACTGCGGTGTTTGGCAAAGCTCTCCTGGCTCAAAACTGCCACCGAGCTCATCGTCGACTTCCCACGCACACACACAATCCGGGTATGCCACTGGAAGAGACAGAGGAGGCAACACTGTTACCAGCACCACTCAAGATGCACACAAGTCACTCCAGGAAGGCAAATGACGTGTTTCCTGAGCACTTTTCCAGCCGGCCTCTTGAGAAGCGCCTACAGGGCCAGTCTGCTGCCCTGTTCTCTTGCTGAACCACACAGAAACTCAGGGGGGATTTTTCCTGATAGCACAGTGGGCATCAAAACCAGAGCTCCTCGTTAGGAAGGCAGAGGATGTGCAACCTAAGAAGCCTCCTGGAAAGGGGGACACCCCAAGTTGGCTTTACCTCTAGTAGGCCCGCAGCTAAGCCTGTGCTGGGCACGAGGCCGAGGGGCCTGCCGCCATCGTGGTCAAGAAGAGATGTGTGTGACCTCCCAACATACGGGTGGTCCCTCCCCTGTGTGCCCTTTGTCAGCCGGTTGCCAGGGGAACAGCCCGACTCGTTCCCATAGCAACCGACCAAAGGGCGCATGGGGGCGGGGCCACCCCTGTGTTGGCAGGTCACGCACTTCTCTCTTCTTCACCAGGATGGTGCCCCGGGACCGGCTTTACCTCTCGTAGGCCTGCAGCGAAGCCTGTGCTGGGCACGAGGCCGAGGGGCCGCCTCTTCCCGCCAGCTGTGCGCGCGTGGCAGCGGCGGTCGGGGTCGCTGGCTGCGCGAGGCGCGGGGCGCAGGTGAGGAGACGCGGCGGGAGGGGGGCGGCCAGCGGCGCTGCCCTCCCTCGGCGGGGCTCGGGGGTCTGCCTGCGCGGCGCCCGTCTGGAGGGGCGGTGCAGGACAGCCCCTTCCCCGGCTCTCCGGGAACTCTCCGGGAAGCCCCTCTGGGGTGCTGAGCAGGTGCTGGTGAGGAGGAAGCAGTTGAGGGGAGCTGCGGGGTGGGGCACACACACACCCCCACCACCCCCCCCATACCCACAAACACCCCCACACCCCGGTCCATCCCTAAAATCCTTCATCAATTCCCACCCGTCCGTCCCTAAACCCCTTCCCCCCGCCCCCACCCTGCCCCCGTCCCTCTGTCCCTGGCATGGCCCAACTGCCCAGCACCACCAGACCACTCTGGCCCAAACACCATAAGGCAATGGTTCCCACCTGACAATAGCAAGTCGAGGAACATTTTTTTTTTCCTAAATAGATTTTTACTTCGTACGCTGCCGACTACGCCGAATTTTGTTTTGCTGGCTGACTGGATACCCAGCAAAGCTGAACTCCCCATCAAATATAATCAAATCTATCAAGTATATCAAATAATGGAATATATCAAATGCAGTTTCTTATATTGCAATAAAAGAAAATAGCATGCCATATGATAAAAGGAACCAGTGGCAGTTACTGTGAGCAATACGATAAAAGAGCAATAGGAGCGAAGCACCAAATTGTCACTGCAAAGCCTTAACGAGACTAAGGAAAGGAGACATCACCAATTCCCACCCCAGCATCACACAGGACCACCCTTTCTCTGGGAGCGCCCTTGCAGCCGGCACCAGCAGTCTCTCGGGAACTGGGAAATTCCCCTGGAGAAGGTGCCAGAAAGGAATCCTCTTGCTGCTTCTCAACCTGCCCTGGCAGACACATGACGCACATCATAAAAGTTCTGCTCCCTGCTTTCTGTGGTGAAAAATTGACCAAAACCTTTTGCACTCATGCAGAGCCAAAAAAAAACATTTTGGGAAAGGGCAGCATGGCTCCCCTGGAGAAGGTTCCAGGAAGGAATTCTCTTGCTGCTTCTCACCCTGCCCTGGTAGCCCTGTCAGGCACTGAGCAAAAGTTCTTCTCCCTGCTTTGTGTGGTGAGAAAACTGACCTCTTTTCATTGGCAATCATGCACAGCCCAAAAAAACTCACCTTGACAAAGTGCAGCAGTGCTCCCCTGGAGAAGGTGACAGGCAGGAATTCTCTGGCTGTTTCTCACCCTGACCTGGAAGCCATGTGATGAGGCACAGAGCAAAAGTTCTGCTCCCTGCTTCCTGTGGTGAGAAAATTGACCAAAAACTTGTGCACTCATGCAGAACCAGAGCTCACCTTGTGAAAGTGCAGCACTGTTCCCCTGGAGAAGGTGACAGGAAGGAATCATCTTGCTGGTTCTCAGTCTGTCCGTACAGCCATGTGAGGCACATCAGAAAAGTGCAGCTCCCTGCTCTCTAAAGTCAGCAAAATTGACCGTTCACAGTTGCGCTCATGTAGAGACAAGACTTTCTTACTCAAAAGCAAACCCCAAAAAGCCACGTAGCCTTGGGAAATCCTTTATCCTTCCGTGTGGCTGGTAACTTCCCATGGCTCTTCCGCAAGGCAGGAGAAACAACCATGAATTTGGAAGCCCACGTAAATTCAAGTACACTTAGTCCTCTGACAGTCACTACTTATGGGCCAGCAGTCCTCTCACCCTTCCACAGATCTGCCTCTTAGTCCTCTAGCAGTCATCCTCCATGGAGGGACCACAAGTCCTCCATACCTACCTACCAACTCACCAGAAATGAGTCAGACCACGCCAGAAGTGACACTGCCTGACCTGCAGGAGATATATTAGACCAGTAACGATGGTTTCAAGACAGAAAAAACACCACCATCCACCAGCACAGCAGAAAAACAACTAGAAGAAACTCTGTACACAAACCAAAGGCACCCATCCAAACCCCACAAAGGCAATAGAGGTGAAAAAAGGCACTCTCCACAAAGAAACCCACCACACAGTTCACAAGATAAGATAAAAATGCCATAACCCCAGGAACGCCGGGCCAACAAACCCAGATTCTGTCCATAACAATAACACACTTTGACACTAACTCGCCTGACCTCTGGCATACCGTAACCTTGTTGCCCCCAAACCGCAGCACATTGTAGCCCTAAGGCAACACTAGATGGAACACAAAGTCCCTTGAGATCTCTGCCAAGGCCTTCAGGTGGTCCCTGACCTCAGGCATCACGACCTTGAAGTGGGAGCCAGACGGAGGCACCAGGACATCACCGGCACCCATCTTCACACCCTGAAACAGGGCCTGGGATAAACGCTCCTGGGGACAGAGGCTGAGGCACTCGGAGGCTTTGAGCCGGCCAGCCACCATCACAGGGCTTCAGCTCATCATTTCTGTGTCAGAGCCACCAGGCAGGTGGCCCCATCCTCCCTGAGAGCCCGCTCAGGGCACCTGTACCCAGCTCCAGGGGGCTGGATACACAGCCTCGGATCCATGGGGGGAGGGGTGCTTTAATCCTGGGAGCAGGATTTCTGACAGTGCCCCTGGGGAGGAAAGCCTCCTCAGGCCTGGAAGCCTGAGAGACATCCCTGCGCTGCTCCACACGTCACCAAAAGCAGGGGCTGAGGAAGGCTGCTTTGGGGCCCGTCGAGGGAACCAGCTCCCCTGGGCTGCTCTGCAGCCACCGGCTGCCGTTGCTGTCGCGCGGGTCTCAGTGCTGCTCTGCAGTCGGCCGTCACCTCCCCGCGGGACACTCTCCAGCCAGCACACGTCTGCACTGGCTCTCCCTGGGGACAAAGATCACAAGCGAGGGATGGGCTTGGCTTTGCCCCCAGTCCCAGGCTGCCACCAGAGAGACCTGCCACCCCCGCCCCAGCTGTGCGATGTGGGCACCACGTACAGCTGCAGATGTGGGTCAGGGCAGCTGTGGGCAGGGGGCAAGCCCCGTGGCGGTGCCCCCGGCACTGGCAGCAGGCAGAGCTGGGGAGAGCGAGGGGCAGCCCAGGGCAGCCGGCAGCCGGCGGCGGGGCCCGTCAGGGTGCAGCACCCTCAGCAATGCCCGGCTCCGTGCGCCTCGGCCCCAGGGGCTGCAGCGCAGGGCTGGCCCCAGCTGGGGCTGGGCTGGGAACAGGCAGGCAGGGCCCCTGGCAGCCCCGGCACGCACCTGCTCCCTGCATGGGGCAGCCTGCTCCTCTGCAATCGACCCCGTGGCATCCAGAGAAGAGCCCTGCCCTGGGCCTGAGCCATCGCTGCAGGCAGGAGGCCTTCCTCGGCGTCCGTCCCTCAAACCCCTCCCTCCGGCCCCCACGGTCCGTCCCTAAAACACTTCCCCTCGCCCCCAGCCCCTGCGAGCGGGGAATCCGCCTCCCCAGCTGTGAGCCCGGGCAGCGCAAGCCCCCCCAGGGCTCACCCTGCCACCCATGTGGTTCCTGGAAGAAACACCATCCCACCATGCCCGCAGGCAAACCGCTATCCCTATGGACACAATGGGGGCAGCCGGCACGGGGGTTGGGGGTGGGGGGGGTGTCACTCTCGGGGCTATCCTAGTGAGCAACACTCAGAGAGGCCAAAAACTGGGGTGCAGGGTTGATGCCGGCATTACAGCCGGCTGCAAGCGAAAGGCACTCAATGGGCATGGGCGCTGCTGGGAGGGAAAGCGCCACGTCGGGACGGTCGGGAATCTCGGCTGGCTGGGAGGGAGCTCCATCGAGCGCTCAGAGTCGAGGCTTGAGATCCTTGCAGCCACGGAGGTTTTTGCACGGAGAGCTGCGCTAAGCAAGGCCCGTTTATCACTTTGGCTGCAACACGAGGGTGCTGCACCCCTGCATGGTGCTTCCCCTGAGCCGACAGAGAACTTTCTCTCCTGGGCTTTGTTCCCTCTGGGACAGCGGCTGTGAGCGAGGCAGGGCTGTCAGATATGCACAGCAGGGGTCGAGGGGCTCAGAACGGATAAACCCCCCGGCCTGCGCCCGGCCCTGCCCCTCTCTTACAGCCGCCATGGCAGTTCCCCTGCAGCTGAATAGAACCATCAACACTCTGTCTTCAGTGGGGTTTCTTGTACATAGAAAAAGGGGACAGCACAAAGCGTGAAGCAAAGCCAAGAAGGTGGCACCTGCTTTTAAAAAAGAATACATTCAGTACATCACAAAAAATTGCGGTGGAACTCACACTTCCAATTGGGTTAGGCAGGAGGAAAATGGATTTGGAAAGCAAATAAGAATCGCTCACTTCAAGCTATAAGGTGGCTACTAAACACAGACTCTCCCGTGCATGTCCTGCTCATTAGTTCCGTGCTTTGGAAGTGCCTGCGATTTCCGTGAAGCACCCTCTCCGGGTTACTCTTCCAAAGGGGTTCCGGGGACATCTGCATAGGGAAGCTGCCTGAAGCAATCACCGTTTGTTATCCTGTCAGGTTTCAGCCAGGGCAGATAGCCTGTGCATGCAGGGACTACAAACTGCAGGCATCGCAACTTGTGGACCCCAAGAAAAAGGGGGTACACGATATGAATTTACGGTACAAGGCTGTCACTGAAGCAAGCCATGTGAAGTGGAATATAGTACTTCTAGCAACAGTGAAATAGTGTACATTAAAAGAGTATTCATCTATATACAAAAAAGTCACGAAAACTTATTTTCAGGACATTTCTCAAGATCTTGAGAAATAGACCTCTGTTTACTGGTAAGGGAAGAAGAAGTAAGAAACTAAAAAGTGTCCATCCCAATACACACACCACCACCACAAACACCACCACCCGCCCCCAAATTACCTCAGGTGAACCGCGGCCTTTTGAAAAAGGGCCAGCATCTAAAGCGTATGTAGTGACCTGGAACAACGTTGCTGCATATTTGGGATCCAGATGATACAGGGCAGCGTGAGGATTGCTAACATGGACAGAACAGCGGGACTTACTTTGCCTCTTTATCTCGGTAGCTAGGCAAATAGCTAAGGATCGAGGCTCTTGTGGCGAGGTGTCTGCTTACCCTTGAGCAAACAGTACTTCAGTAAGTGCAAAACCAAACCTGCAACATTGGGAACGGCAGTTTCCTGCTGACACGCAATTTTTTCCAAAAGGCAGGTGTCTGCTTCCTATCCGGGGCCATCTTTGTGCACGCTAAAAATAGTTCATGCACTTAGTGCAGTGTTCAGAGTTTTGAGGGATGGACAGCAGTGTCTGGATACACCTGGGCTTCTTGACCTTCCTGAATTTTTTCAGCGGTTGATCTCGAAAAGCTTTTCTTCTCTCCTTTTCTCTTCTGGTGTGCTTTCAGCCTCTTCTCCAGAGACCTGTTTTCCCTTTCTGTTTCTTTGCTTTTCATTTTCCTGAAACGAAAGACCCTGCAAACCTTGATATTCCACAGTGTTATTAGAGAGGTAAAACCACGATCAACTGGAATCAGTTCTCATTTTAAACAAAGGGAGCTCATTTTACCTTCTTTCCTCTGAAAGGCTCATCAGCTGTTCCGGGTCTACCGAGGAGTCTGCTGTGCTCTCGGGGGTGGTTGGAGGCAAAGGTACAAGTGCCTGAACCGGAAAGGTTGAAGTTGACAGGTGGCAAGACACCTGGAGTAGTAAGCTACCGTTTTCCAAATTGCTACCTTAGCTCCTCAAATAAGATCCCTTTGGTTGCTTTGCATTATCCACATTTTGCACGGTCGCAAGATAGGCTTCAGGAGCTCTGATGAATTGGGACGATGGGCTGCCCCTTCTTGCGGGCTGGGGCACCACAAACTGGAGGGGCCTTGGAGGGTAGGACAGACCCTTGCCAGCTTCGTTCTGCTGGGCTTTCTTCTGCCTTCCTGGGACACGGTTCTGCTGTTATCCCTTGGGCAGCATTATCCCATTCTGGGGCGTGAGCCTTTTATTTTTAAATCTGCGATTTTGTATTTGACTTCTTGTAGGTATTTAGATTGATTAAGCACATTCCCAATGCATCTGAGAAACAACCTTTCTGGTTTTTCTTCTCTATCATTAGAGGGTGGGAAAAGTCAAACAGACAAGAGATCTAATGACAGGAGGAGGCACAGCAGCTGCTTGGACCTATCAGAAACTACTGTCATACATGAGAAACGTGTCAGTGTTTCTTGGCCTGACATCCCTCTACTATTTCTGATTTCACCACCATACCTGCCCCTGCTTCTTTGTAGAGGATGAGCAGAGAGGGTGCTGTGTGCAAGAAGTCTTTTGCCTGGGGCTCTGCGTTTGCTTCACCTGCACGGCTCCTTTGATCTTCCAAACGCACCCATGGAACACAAAAGCACGTGCAGCAAAGTGACCTCGTGGAAGTGGACAACACCTAAACCAAAATCCACCAGCAGCACAATAAGGAATTGGACCAGAAGCCCCAGATTTTGAAAACCCTCAGCCCCTCCTCATACCTGTGCACCTGTCCACAGGTGCTGGCACCTCCTCGGCTGATGGAGGGGAGGGGCCGGCCACCTCCTCCCCAAAGATGTCCCCGCAGTTTTCAATCACAAACTGCACCAGCACGTTCCCCTGCACACATCAAAGCCTTGGCCTCAGCCTACGAGTTTTCTCCCTTTGAGCCTCCCAGTTCTCCCTGCCATCCCCCTGGGGAGGGAGGGAGGGAGGGAGCGAGCAGCTGTGTGTTGCACAGCTGGCGGCCCCGCTTGAACCACAGCAGCCTATGAGCAACAGTTAGCTGGTTGATGGTGAGAGTGCTCATCCTTCGTCCTCCATCAGGGTGCGGGCATCTCCCGTATCACACTGGGACGCACAAAAGCCTCAGCAGTCCAGCTGCTGTTGGAGCTGCTGGAAAAGCTTTTTGGGCGAGCCGACGTATTTGTAGTGGCCAGCGTGGCAGTTTGCTTTATACCGTTGCCCTGAGCGTGGGCATCTGGAGAAACTGCCCATCAGTCAGTGTGCAGGGATGACGGCCGCAGGGGACAGCGAGCTGCAGGTGATGGTCAGCGGCGGCACCGTGTCTGCCTGCGTGTTGTCCCGGCTCTGAGCTAATGGCGCTGCTCCCCAGTGGAGCATCCATCGAGCCTGAGCACAGGCTGTTGTCTTAGCCAGAATCCGAGCAGGAGCTGAGGGGACAGTGACACCTCCAGAGGTGCCATCCGGCCCCCACCTCCCTGTGTGACTGTGCTGTGAGTCATAAAGCTCAGCCGTGATGCCCACTGGCAAGGAGTCTGGGCCAAGGGATGATCCCAAAGTCCTCCCCTAGGACGCACCACCAAACAATATCTGCTCAGTCCCCAATTATCACATGGCAGACGTAGTCAGAAGAGAGGAAAGATCATTTTATTGAGGACAGCAGCTGCGGGCTGGGGGGGGTGGCGGCTACCCAGGAGCCCCAGGGCTTCAGGCAGGAAAACAGCACCTGCAACAATAAGAGCCAGGAAGCACTGCTAAAGCCACAAAGCCAGGACGAGGCGTGACTTGGTTGCCCTTGCTTTGGGGAACGCTTTACAAAGTGCCTTGCCTCAGCACTCCCGCCCAAAGGACTGGTTCTCTTCATTTACTCCAGCATCCTGAGCAGACAATAAAAGCCTTACACAAGCAGCCTGCCACAGCAAGAAAGGATCTTCCTGACTTGCCGTTCGGTTCTCAAATGTTACGTTACTGCCTGTGGAACAGGGTTTAATAGGCTGTATTCCCAAGGCCTCTGACTCCCCTTTACTGACCTGGGGCCCCGCGTTCGTGCTTGTCCCAAATGATATTCGTTCTAGTGTTTGGTCCACAGTTCCCCGTTCTGATATCTAATAGTGCATTCCACCACTTCATACGTCGACTTTTCAATCGCTTCGTCCGTCTCTGGCCGGCCCCCTCGCGGGGAACACGGAAACGCAGATCGGGACCCCCCACTCACTTCACAGTTGAACTGTGTCTCTCACACACATCACACTTGCCGGGCAGCCCTCAGCCACACAGGCAGCATGTTACATACAACTCTAGGAATGCTGACAGTTTGCGTTAGCACACAAAGTACGTGTTTCAATGAACAATTGCCAAAAACCAAGTTCTAATTTTTTCTGGCCCTAAGCAGGGCCCTAAGCAGGGGCCCCTCTGCTCTGTTGCCCCTTCTTCCCCCAGTTTCTTACTGGAACTAGTAACTCCAGCTCATCAGTTCCTTCACCATGGCTTCAATCTGTTCCTGAGCCACATGCACATCTTCTGTAGGCCCTTCCAAAGTGATGTTATCCTCTCCTCCAGTGAATTTGATGCGAACCTTGAGGTGAAAGACAATGAATCTCTTAAGAATTTGCCAAGATCCAAGCCAGGCCAATGCTCTTGGTCAGGCCTACACCATCGATCCCTGCCACTAAGAGATGCGCCTCTTCCCAAAAAGCCCAAACAAAATCCCCACAATTTCCCAAGTCAGTAACTTAACGATGTCAGGCCATATGGCAGTGCCTAGAGCCCAAGGCTCTGGTGCTGTCCCGGTTTCTGCAAGGGCTTTGGAGAAGTTTACTCATCTAGCCTTTATCTAGATACCGTCTAACTCACCAGGGAGAAGCCTTGCTGCACTCAGCATTTCCAGGTATCCTGCTACATCAGTTCTCAAAACAGCACCACATAAAGCTTCCTTGGAAGGGCTCAACCCATGACAATAACATAGGATGAGCAGTGTTTGCAGCAGTAAAAGAGAGGGTTCCCTTGAACAGCAAAGATCTGTGTCATTTCCCCCTGGGTTTACCCACGCTAGAATACACCTCTCTCTCCCGTGACGAGTGATCTGGACTAAACCTTTTTCTACGCCGGGGGTGCTAAGCTAACCAGCTCATCCATACCTTTGGCATCTGCTGAGTTATTTTGGCCAGGTTCTGTCCTTTCTTTCCAATAATGAAACGATGAAGACAAGAGGGGGCAGAGACCGAGGAGACGGCAAAACTGTTGGCCTGAGAGACAGAAAAACAGAGAAGCTGTTTGATGGACAAACTGGAAGAGGCCTTCACAACAATTCAGTTCCAATTCCCATGCTGCACCTCCGGTATTGACTTCTAAGCTGCACCTCTAATGGCCCAAGAGAGAGCACCCCCGCTACACCCGTCAGTGCTCACAAATGTATCTTCATGGGACCTTCAAAGGAGGCCTAGCCCATCTTGTCAGTACCTTTGCATAGACTTCAGTCAATGCTTGCCCCAGTTTTTCAGGCTCGCCTCGCAGTATCAGCGTCTCCGAGCTACTGTCAATGGGTGGGATCTCGACAGAGACTCCAGTCTTCTCCAAGATCTCCTGCAGGGAATTCCCCTTGGGGCCGATGACATACTTGTGCTGGGACTTCTTCACCTCCACTGCAATAGTAGTAGTCTTCTTTTTCTGTAGGGGCAGAGACACTGAGGCGTCAATCACAAGGGGGCGGGGAAGGACAAGAGCGACAGGAAGAGGCACAAGATGCAGTCAGACTCTGCGCCCAGCAAAGAGCAAAGCCAAGCTGAGCACAGTGGCTCGGCAGTACCCTAGCACCCCTTGGGCCCCTGCCTACAGAAAGCCTTGTGCTCAAAAATTCACAGGGGAAGTACAAAACTAGCATGCTGTGTCAAGCTCCCTGGGACACGGCATGGAAGAGACCACACGCACACACAGGCATGTCGTTGTCGTCCCCCCCGTCCCCCCGTTGGACAACAGGGTTCAACTCCCAGCCGTCTCCCAGGCAGTGCCGTGATGCAACACTGTGCAGGCTATAAGCCGATTGTTGAAATCCAGACCGGTACAAATACAGACCTAACCACGAGGACAAACAGCCCAGCAACCCACAACAAGGATATTCACAGCAGCGTTGGCTGTGGGAAATAAACTGGAGTGACATTCGCTCTTCAGCAACTTCTACTTAGGTAGCAACTTTGATACTGTCAGCTGGCCACCACTGCAGACTTCACACTTCTTTCCTTCCTTAGTAGCACCGGTGTGAACAAGAGCCAGGGGAGCTCTTGGTGGCCTGCTAAGTCCCACGATACAGAAAAGCGTGAAATCTGTCACCTCCCGGATAGTATCAGCCCGGCTCCCACTCTGCCGAGTGAGGAAACGGTAGGATTCGGGGTCATGTACTGCAAGGGCTGCTGAGCCAGATGCAACGGAGGGATGCACAAAAGTAGAACAAGAAGGGAAGAGTGCCTAGGAGCAGGTGCCAGGGGAAGGTGGGAAGCTTTATGGACCATCCGTACCTTCTCCTCATAGATCTTCTTAACTCGAGCCACAGCCTGGGCTAGTTGCTCCTTTTCTCCGGTGAAGACTATCTCGGTCTTGTTGACACTGGGTGGAGGAATGTGGATGCGCGTCCCTGTGTCCTGCATGAGCTCCCTCACCAGCTTGTTGTAAGGGCCAGCAATGAAAGGGTGGTACACTTTCTCCACGTCCAGCCGCTCCACGGCACGCTTACCCTGGAAGAGCCCACAACAGACCTTGGTGGGAACTGCCCTCTATATTACAGTCTCTGCCAGGCACAGCTAAGTTCCCAGGGGTGTCCTGCCTGACACTCTGGCCCAAGCAACCTTCTCAGTTGGCGGGCTTGTAGATCTCCACCTCTTTCAATCTACAAATACGGTTGCTGCTGCTGCTCCTTGTTTACGATATTCACCCCTGTGATCTCCTGCCTTATCTCAGCTGGCACCTAAGACGCGTCGCTTCAACTATCAAATGCTTGTTTTGGCTTCAGACATGGACAAAACGCAGCACAAGAAGTTTCAGGACCTGGCAGCGGTGCTCACACAGCCAGCGAGTGGCACAGCATACGTCTCCGTTCAGGCGAACGTTAGCCACTGACTGTAGCCACGGTGGCTGCAAACTCCGACTACACCACGGGGAAGCAAAATGGCTGAGCAGCCAATGCCATGAGAGAGATCACAGTACTGAGGTACCTGCTCAGCGGAGATAAGCAGGATCTCGTGCCGGGCCTTCTCAATCCCTTCTTTAGTGCCGCTGATCTTGATCTGGTTGCTGGGGTCATCTGGGCGGGGGACCTGCATTTTGGTTGCAGTTTTGAGCTTCAGGTCCTGCAGCTTCTCACCCTTCTTTCCAATGACAAAACGGTGGTGCTCCTTGGGGATGGCAACTGTTGCTGAAGCCTGCAGCAGAAGAACCAAGCATCTGTGAGAAGCCTTGCCTGCACTGGCAGATCCACAGGAACAGAGCCAGGGACAGCAAGGTAGACGCTGCTCAGTGGTACTGCTCCTCAGAGCAAACACAACGCCTTCCCAGCACACTCTGTCTGAGGGCTGACACTGTACCAGTTGATCTACAGCGCCTCCGTGCCAGGAGTATAGACCCCACCGTTCCCTCAAAACCCTTCTGTTTGCACAGGAGCGGTACCCTGAATTAGCAAAGGCCTTCCGACACAGACGAGGAGGTGCCTCTCCTCCAGTGTAAGACACCAGACAACAACTGAGATGACAGCGCACAGCTGGAGTTTATCTGAACTCTGACACCTGCTGCCAAGGCTACAGAGAACAAGACATACAGTATGACTCCTAGGAAAGAGAAATTCAACACCAGAAACCTACTGCAGGAGGCAGGCAGCTAGCAGATGCTCACCGCTACTTAAGTGCTAAGGTGTCTTCAAGTGTAGCACGTGCTGCTCCTGGGACTGCTTCTAGAAGGCCCCACATGCAAAAGGGGTCCTTCTCAATCTACCATTAAAGGGCTGGTCTATACAAGGGCTCCTGACTTCTTCCCTTCTCACTGAGTTTGTACAGGTCTGGTAGCTGATGACTGCTATCGTGCTCCTGGTCCCTGGGATTAGGTAACCACTAACAGCAATCAGACAATGAACATTCAAGCTATAATGGAAAAATAAAAGATGAAGAAAAGATCACTCGGTGTGACTTTTCAGCTCTGTGTTCCTGTCCTGAAGCCAGCCAAGCCTAAGAGAAGCTGGAATACAGACACACCTTCCAGACCTGGGGCCAGGGCAGTAGGAGGTATATTTGGGAACAGTGGCTCACGGATCTGTGGCGGCACGACCTGAACTGATTTTTCAGATGCACATTGTGGATGTAGGGTTTCGTTCCTTTCTCTTTCCTCTGGCAGGGTATGACACAGGGGCTGAACAGCACTAAGCAGACATGGTATTAACATCGCATTACCTACCTTTGGCATTATACTTTAAAACACACTGCAACACCTGGCTGCGATACATCCTAACAAGAGCTACCACCTTGACTATGAGCTCGAGAACCTTAAGGTAAGAGATCAAAACCTAGAGGACTGAAGCAACCGAAACAACAGGGTTGTGGCTCCTTACCAGTGTGCCTTGAGCTACACAAGGCAGAACCCTGACCCGAAGCTTTTGGCTTTTGGCAGGACTTCCTTTTCTCTACTTTTCTTTCTCCCAGCCTTCCACGTTCTCCTCTGAAGGGCTTCAGGAAAAGCACAGTCCCGTTCTCACACACTACTAGCTTTGCCCTCCTACTCCTCCTACACACTACTACTCCTGCACCCCCTCCAGCACCAGCACCTCAGCACAAAGTCACTGGTTGCAACTCAAATGTTCCGGAGATCGCAGACTCCACGCTTCATGCAACACCACGGCCTGTAATTACCTTGGAACCCTATTTTAAGCCTCATTCCCATTCCAAATTGCCAATTGGGTGCTTTGAAAACGTATGGCAAAGCTGAATTAGTCATGTAACAACACACCTCTTTGGCTTACAAGCACATGGGCCCAAGGGTCTCAAAGCATTTGCGAGTCTTGGGGAAGAGCAAAGATGAAGGCAGAAACAGTTAGATGCCCTCACCTGAGTCTGCAGTCGAGCGACAATCTGCTTCCGAGCCTTCGTGACTGCTTCCGGCTTGCCAGAGACCACGATCGAAAGGCCCTGGTCCTTTGCGAGAGACAGCTCCAGGTGAGCTCCCGTCTTCTGCATGATGTCAAGGCAGATCTTGGCCTGCTTGCTTTCTCCCAACTGATCCATGTCCTTGTACTTCCTCTCCTCCAGTGGCACATGGAACACCTGCTCAGCCACGGGACAGACACAAGCAGGGCACAGCAAGGTGTCAGTGTGCTTTTGATTGTCAGTGCCTCCCTCTGCAATCCTCCCTTCAGGCCTGTTCCAGCTGACTGTGCAACAGGGATGCAGAGCTTTGTCTGGGCAGTTTTCAACACATCCCTCCCCCTCCAGAGCCGTCCTAGCATTCAGCCGCAGTCTTCCTTGTGCCCCAGGGCAAAGGACAGCAAAGAGGCAGTTACTCTGGCACACTAAGGGATTTCATACTCCAGGGAAAGCTTCGCTTCACCTACTTTTTGGAGGGATGAAAAGGAGGGAGATAAGACACCCACTCCCACCAACCTGAGTGATGACAGAAGCCTTTATTGGCCGGATTTTGCTCCAGGGCCCAGCAGGTTCCCGGGCAGCTTCCAAACATGGTGCTTTCTCAGGGAGCGCAGGGAAGGCTTCCTCGTAGGTGGGAGGATCCTTCTCTTCTTCCGAGTTTAAAGCTGTTACTGGGGTGAAGCAAACAAGGCCAATGAGATGCTGTCCCCACAGAAACGTCCCCATTCATAGGCAGTGCAACTCTATTGAGGCATCATCAAAGAGGGACAACAAAGGACTTGTGCACTACTGTTCACCCTGCTACAGTTATGCTTGTGGAGAGCAGCCGAGTCTGGAGCTCAGCTGAGCTCAGCACAGCACAGACTGCAGTAGGTGCCGCTATGGATGCAGGAAGCAACCGTGCAAGTGAATGGTGGCAGCAAACACAGCACATTATCGCCAGCTTTGTTGAGAGGAGCTTCATCAGGGGACAACAGGCCAAGCAGAAAGAAATCAAAGGGACACAGCAAGGCTGTAGGTCAGAAGGGGACAAGGACAGACACATGCCCAGGAAGAAGGCAGAGAGAAGCAGAAGCACTCTAGTTGGGGCAGAGTCCAGGGAAAGCCTGTAGCTTATGTTCGACTCAGCTGGGCACTGGTCTGTGCCAAGCGGGCCAGCTCGCAGCTGGAGAATGGGTGCCGAGACCCATCAGTGAGTCAGCCAATATGGTTATACTGACTTTCCCCAGCACCTGGCTGAGCAGAGGAGGAAGTGACAATCCAGCACACTGATCCCACAAGGCTCTCTTGCAGCCCAATGACCCCTGCTTGCACATGCCCTGCCCCACGGCTGACAGCGTTGCTAGCCAGAGCTCTGTGAAGATCTGAGGCTTGCCTCCGCCTGGCCCGGCACTGTGCAGCACCACCGATGTGCTCCTGTTGGTGGAAAGCCAGAGTCTGGCAGGCCGCCAGCCTAGGAATGGCGAACGCCGTGCCTGGACACTTAGGGGGAGCCGGAGGCATGGAGCGAGCTTGGCTAACAGCAAGGAACCTTGCCTGCGCAGTCTCCATTTAGAGGCACATCACAGGAACTCAGCTGTGTCTTCTCACCTTTCACCTGCTGCTGCGTCAAGCCACTGCGGTGTTTGGCAAAGCTCTCCTGGCTCAAAACTGCCACCGAGCTCATCGTCGACTTCCCACGCACACACACAATCCGGGTATGCCACTGGAAGAGACAGAGGAGGCAACACTGTTACCAGCACCACTCAAGATGCACACAAGTCACTCCAGGAAGGCAAATGACGTGTTTCCTGAGCACTTTTCCAGCCGGCCTCTTGAGAAGCGCCTACAGGGCCAGTCTGCTGCCCTGTTCTCTTGCTGAACCACACAGAAACTGAGGGGGGATTTTTCCTGATAGCACAGTGGGCATCAAAACCAGAGCTCCTCGTTAGGAAGGCAGAGGATGTGCAACCTAAGAAGCCTCCTGGAAAGGGGGACACCCCAAGTTGGCTTTACCTCTAGTAGGCCCGCAGCTAAGCCTGTGCTGGGCACGAGGCCGAGGGGCCTGCCGCCATCGTGGTCAAGAAGAGATGTGTGTGACCTCCCAACATACGGGTGGTCCCTCCCCTGTGTGCCCTTTGTCAGCCGGTTGCCAGGGGAACAGCCCGACTCGTTCCCATAGCAACCGACCAAAGGGCGCATGGGGGCGGGGCCACCCCTGTGTTGGCAGGTCACGCACTTCTCTCTCCTTCACCAGGATGGTGCCCCGGGACCGGCTTTACCTCTCGTAGGCCTGCAGCGAAGCCTGTGCTGGGCACGAGGCCGAGGGGCCGCCTCTTCCCGCCAGCTGTGCGCGCGTGGCAGCGGCGGTCGGGGTCGCTGGCTGCGCGAGGCGCGGGGCGCAGGTGAGGAGACGCGGCGGGAGGGGGGCGGCCAGCGGCGCTGCCCTCCCTCGGCGGGGCTCGGGGGTCTGCCTGCGCGGCGCCCGTCTGGAGGGGCGGTGCAGGACAGCCCCTTCCCCGGCTCTCCGGGAACTCTCCGGGAAGCCCCTCTGGGGTGCTGAGCAGGTGCTGGTGAGGAGGAAGCAGTCGAGGGGAGCTGCGGGGTGGGGCACACACACACCCCCACCACCCCCCCCCATACCCACAAACACCCCCACACCCCGGTCCATCCCTAAAATCCTTCATCAATTCCCACCCGTCCGTCCCTAAACCCCTTCCCCCCGCCCCCTCCCCTGCCCCCGTCCCTCTGTCCCTGGCATGGCCCAACTGCCCAGCACCACCAGACCACTCTGGCCCAAACACCATAAGGCAATGGTTCCCACCTGACAATAGCAAGTCGAGGAACATTTTTTTTTTCCTAAATAGATTTTTACTTCGTACGCTGCCGACTATGCCGAATTTTGTTTTGCTGGCTGACTGGATACCCAGCAAAGCTGAACTCCCCATCAAATATAATCAAATCTATCAAGTATATCAAATAATGGAATATATCAAATGCAGTTTCTTATATTGCAATAAAAGAAAATAGCATGCCATATGATAAAAGGAAACCAGTGGCAGTTACTGTGAGCAATATGATAAAAGAGCAATAGGAGCGAAGCACCAAATTGTCACTGCAAAGCCTTAACGAGACTAAGGAAAGGAGACATCACCAATTCCAACCCCAGCATCACACAGGACCACCCTTTCTCTGGGAGCGCCCTTGCAGCCGGCACCAGCAAAAGTTCTTCT
>NW_024427388.1:0-54009 GCF_017639655.2 Falco naumanni
TTTTTACACTGCTCTGGCTAGGCAGCTGAAAGACACCACAAAAGTTGTTCTACCAGCTTTCCTGGGCGTGAGATGGGGAACCGCTGACTTTTGACTCGCCGGTGAAAGAAATGTTCCAAACCACACCCCATGCACAACTCCACCGGGGAAGGTGCCAGCAAGGAGTTCTCTGGTAGATTTTACACTGCTCTGCTAGGCAGCTGAAAGACACCACAAAAGTTGTTCTACCAGCTTTCTGGGCTGAGCATGGGGAACCGCCTGACTTTTAGACCTCGGCCGGTGAAAAAATGTTCCAAACACACCCCATGCACAACTCCACCGGGAAGTTGCCCAGCAAGGAGTTCTCTGGTAGTTTTTTACACTGCTCTGCTAGGCAGCTGAAAGACACCACAAAAGTTGTTCTACCAGCTTTCTGGGCTGAGATGGGGAACAGCTGACTTTTGGACTCGGCCGGTTGAAAAATGTTCCAAACACACCCCATGCACAACCTCCACCGTGGGAAGGTGCCAGCAAGGAGTTCTCTGGTAGTTTTTTACACTGCTCTGCTAGGCAGCCTGAAAGACACCACAAAAGTTGTTCTACCAGCTTTCTGGGCTGAGATTGGGAACCGCTGACTTTTTGGACTCGGCCGGTGAAAAAAATGTTCCAAACACACCCCATGCACAACTCCACCGGGGAAGGTGCCAGCAAGGAGTTCTCTGGTAGTTTTTACATGCTCTGCTAGGCAGCTGAAAGACACCACAAAAGTTGTTCTACCAGCTTTCTGGGCTGAGATGGGGAACCGCTGACTTTTGGACTCGGCCGGTGAAAAAATGTTCCAAACACACCCCATGCACAACTCCACCGGGGAAGGTGCCAGCAAGGAGTTCTCTGGGTAGTTTTTACACTGCTCCTGCTAGGCAGCTGAAAGGACACCACAAAAGTTGTTCTACCAGCTTTCTGGGCTGAGATGGGGAACCGCTGACTTTTTGACTCGGGCCGGTGGAAAAAATGTTCCAAACACACCCCATGCACAACTCCACGCGGGAAGGTGCCAGCAAGGAGTTCTCTGGTAGTTTTTACACTGCTCTGCTAGGGCATCTGAAAGACACCACAAAAGTTGTTCTACCAGCTTTCTGGGCTGAGATGGGGGAACCGCTGACTTTTGGACTCGGGCCGGTGAAAAAATGTTCCAAACACACCCCATGCACAACTCCACCGGGAAGGTGCCAGCAAGGAGTTACTCTGGTAGTTTTTTACTACTGCTCTGCTAGGCAGCTGGAAAAGACACCACAAAAGTTGTTCTACCAGCTTTCTGGGCTGAGATGGGGAACCGCTGACTTTTGGACTCGGCCGGTGAAAAAATGTTCCAAACACAACACCCCATGCACACCTCCACCGGGGAAGGTGCCAGCAAGGAGTTCTCTGGTAGTTTTTAATTTGCTCTGCTAGGCAGCTGAAAGACACCACAAAAGTTGTTCTACCAGCTTTCTGGGCTTCAGATGGGGAACCGCTGACTTTTGGACTCGGGCCGGGTGAAAAAATGTTCCAAAACACACCCCATGCACACTCCACCGGGAAGGTGCCAGCAAGGAGTTCTCTGGTAGTTTTTACACTGCTCTGCTAGGCAGCTGAAAGACACCACAAAAGTTGTTCTACCAGCTTTCTGGGCTGAGATGGGGAACCGCTGACTTTTGACTCGGCCGGTGAAAAAATGTTCCAAACACACCCCATGCACACCTCCACCGGGGAGGTGCCAGCAAGGAGTTCTCTGGTAGTTTTTACACTGCTCTGCTAGGCAGCTGAAAGACACCACAAAAGTTGTTCTACCAGCTTTCTGGGCTGAGATGGGGAACCGCTGACTTTTTGACTCGGCCGGTGAAAAAATGTTCCAAACACACCCCATGCACAACTCCACCGGGGAAGGTGCCAGCAAGGAGTTCTCTGGTAGTTTTTACACTGCTCTGCTAGGCAGCTGAAAGACACCACAAAAGTTGTTCTACCACCAGCTTTCTGGCTGAGATGGGGAACCGCTGACTTTTTGACTCGGCCGGTGAAAAAATGTTCCAAACACAACCCCATGCACACCTCCGCCGGGGAAGGTGCCAGCAAGGAGTTCTCTGGTAGTTTTTACACTGCTCGGCTAGGCAGCTGAAAGACACCACAAAAGTTGTTCTACCAGCTTTCTGGGCTGAGATGGGGAACCGCTGACTTTTGGACTCGGCCGGTGAAAAAATGTTCCAAACACACCCCATGCACAACTCCACCGGGGAAGGTGCCAGCAAGGAGTTCTCTGGTAGTTTTTACACTGCTCTGCTAGGCAGCTGAAAGACACCACAAAAGTTGTTCTACCAGCTTTCTGGGCTGAGATGGGGAACCGCTGACTTTTTGACTCGGCCGTGAAAAAATGTTCCAAACACACCCCATGCACAACTCCACCGGGGAAGGTGCCAGCAAGGAGTTCTCTGGTAGTTTTTACACTGCTCTGCTAGGCAGCTGAAAGACACCACAAAAGTTGTTCTACCAGCTTTCTGGGCTGAGATGGGAACCGCTGACTTTTTGACTCGGCCGGTGAAAAAATGTTCCAAACACACCCCATGCACAACTCCACCGGGGAAGGTGCCAGCAAGGAGTTCTCTGGTAGTTTTTACACTGCTCTGCTAGGCAGCTGAAAGACACGCGACAAGAAGTTGTTCTAGCCAGCTTTCTGGGCTGAGGATGGGGAACCGCTGACTTGTTGGACTCGGCCGGTGAAAAAATGTTCCAAACACACCCCATGCACAACTCCACCGGGGGAAGTGCCAGCAAGGAGGTTCTCTGGTAGTTTTTACACTGCTCTGCTAGGCAGCTGAAAGACACCACAAAAGTTGTTCTAACATCTTTCTGGGCTGAGATGGGGAACCGCTGACTTTTGGACTCGGCCGGTGAAAAAATGTTCCAAACACACCCCATGCACAACTCCACCGGGGAAGGTGGCCAGCAAGGAGTTCTCTGGTAGTTTTTACACTGCTCTGCTAGGCAGCTGAAAGACACCACAAAAGTTGTTCTACCAGCTTTCTGGGCTGAGATGGGGAACCGCTGACTTTTTGACTCGGCCGGTGAAAAAATGTTCCAAACACACCCCATGCACAACTCCACCGGGGAGCCAGCAAGGAGTTCTCTGGTAGTTTTTACACTGCTCTGCTAGGCAGCTGAAAGACACCACAAAAGTTGTTCTAACAGCTTTCTGGGCTGAGAAGGGGGAACCGCTGACTTTTTGACTCGGCCGTGAAAAAATGTTCCAAACACACCCCATGCACAACTCCACCGGGGAAGGTGCCAGCAAGGAGTTCTCTGGTAGTTTTTACACTGCTCTGCTAGGCAGCTGAAAGACACCACAAAAGTTGTTCTACCAGCTTTCTGGGCTGAGATGGGGAACCGCTGACTTTTGGACTCGGCCGGGTGAAAAAATGTTCCAAACACACCCCATGCACAACTCCACCGGGGAAGGTGCCAGCAAGGAGTTCTCTGGTAGTTTTTACACTGCTCTGCTAGGCAGCTGAAAGACACCACAAAAGTTGTTCTAACCAGCTTTCTGGGCTTGAGATGGGGGGAACCGCTGACTTTTGTGACTCGGCCGGTGAAAAAATGTTCCAAACACACCCCATGCACAACTCCACCGGGAAGGTGCCAGCAAGGGAGTTCTCTGGTAGTTTTTACACTGCTCTGCTAGGCAGCTGAAAGACACCGACAAAAGTTGTTCTACCAGCTTTCTGGGCTGAGATGGGGATGAACCGCTGACTTTTTGACTCGGCCGGTGAAAAATGTTCCAAACACACCCCATGCACAACTCCACCGGGGAAGGTGCCAGCAAGGGAGTTCTCTGGTAGTTTTTACACTGCTCTGCTAGGCAGCTGAAAGACACCACAAAAGTTGTTCTACCAGCTTTCTGGGCTGAGATGGGGAACCGCTGACTTTTGGACTCGGCCGGTGAAAAAATGTTCCAAACACACCCCATGCACAACTCCACCGGGGAAGGTGCCAGCAAGGAGTTCTCTGGTAGTTTTTACACTGCTGCTGCTAGGCAGCTGAAAGACAGCCACAAAAGTTGTTCTACCAGCTTTCTGGGCTGAGATGGGGAACCGCTGACTTTTGGACTCGGGCCGGTGAAAAAATGTTCCAAACACACCCCATGCACAACTCCACCGGGGAAGGGTGCCAGCAAGGAGTTCTCTGGAGTTTTTTACACTGCTCTGCTAGGCAGCTGAAAGACCCCACAACAGTTGTTCTACCATCTTTCTGGGCTGAGATGGGGAACCGCTGACTTTTGGACTCGGTCGGGTGAAAAAATGTTCCAAACACACCCCATGCACAACTCCACCGGGGAAGGTGCCAGCAAGGAGTTCTCTGGTAGTTTTTTACACTGCTCTGCTAGGCAGCTGAAGAGACACCACAAAAGTTGTTCTAACCAGCTTTCTGGGCTGAGATGGGGGAACCGCTGACTTTTGGACTCGGGCCGGTGAAAAAAATGTTCCAAACACACCCCATGCACAACTCCACCGGGGAAGGTGCCAGCAAGGAGTTCTCTGGTAGTTTTTACACTGCTCTGCTAGGGCAGCTGAAAGACACCACAAAAGTTGTTCTACCAGCTTTCTGGGCTGAGATGGGGAACCGCTGACTTTTGACTCGCCGGTGAAAAAATGTTCCAAACACACCCCATGCACAACTCCACCGGGGAAGGTGCCAGCAAGGAGTTCTCTGGTAGTTTTTACACTGCTCTGCTAGGCAGCTGAAAGACACCACAAAAGTTGTTCTACCAGCTTTCTGGGCTGAGATGGGGAACCGCTGACTTTTTGACTCGGCCGGTGAAAAAATGTTCCAAACACAACCCCATGCACACCTCCACCGGGTAGGTGCCAGCAAGGAGTTCTCTGGTAGTTTTTACACTGCTCTGCTAGGCAGCTGAAAGACACCACAAAAGTTGTTCTACCAGCTTTCTGGGCTGAGATGGGGAACCGCTGACTTTTTGACTCGGCCGGTGAAAAAATGTTCCAAACACACCCCATGCACAACTCCACCGGGGAAGGTGCCAGCAAGGAGTTCTCTGGTAGTTTTTACATTGCTCTGCTAGGCAGCTGAAAGACACCACAAAAGTTGTTCTACCAGCTTTCTGGGCTGAGATGGGGAACCGCTGACTTTTTGACTCGGCCGGTGAAAAAATGTTCCAAACACACCCCATGCCACCTCCACCGGGAAGGTGCCAGCAAGGAGTTCTCTGGTAGTTTTTACACTGCTCTGCTGGGGCAGCTGAAAGACACCACAAAAGTTGTTCTACCAGCTTTCTGGGCTGAGATGGGGAACCGCTGACTTTTGGACTCGGCCGGTGAAAAAATGTTCCAACACACCCCATGCACACCTCCACCGGGGAAGGTGCCAGCAAGGAGTTCTCTGGTAGTTTTTACACTGCTCTGCTAGGCAGCTGAAAGACACCACAAAAGTTGTTCTACCAGCTTTCTGGGCCTGAGATGGGGAACCGCTGACTTTTTGACTCGGCCGGTGAAAAATGTTCCAAACACACCCCATGCACACCTCCACCGGGGAAGGTGCCAGCAAGGAGTTCTCTGGTAGTTTTTACACTGCTCTGCTAGGCAGCTGAAAGACACCACAAAAGTTGTTCTACCAGCTTTCTGGGCTGAGATGGGGAACCGCTGACTTTTGGACTCGGCCGCGTGAAAAAATGTTCCAAACACACCCCATGCACACCTCCACCGGGGAAGGTGCCAGCAAGGAGTTCTCTGGTAGTTTTTACACTGCTCTGCTAGGCAGCTGAAAGACACCACAAAAGTTGTTCTACCAGCTTTCTGGGCTGAGATGGGGAACCGCTGACTTTTTTGACTCGGCCGGTGAAAAAATGTTCCAAACACACCCCATGCACAACTCCACCGGGGAAGGTGCCAGCAAAGGAGTTCTCTGGTAGTTTTTACACTGCTCTGCTAGGCGCCTGAAAGACACCACAAAAGTTGTTCTACCAGCTTTCTGGGCTGAGATGGGGAACCGCTGACTTTTGGACTCGGCCGGTGAAAAAATGTTCCAAACACACCCCATGCAAACCTCCACCGGGGAAGGTGCCAGCAAGGAGTTCTCTGGTAGTTTTTACACTGCTCTGCTAGGCAGCTGAAAGACACCACAAAAGTTGTTCTACCAGCTTTCTGGGCTGAGATGGGGAACCGCTGACTTTTGGACTCGGCCGGTGAAAAAATGTTCCAAACACACCCCATGCACCACTCCACCGGGGAAGGTGCCAGCAAGGAGTTCTCTGGTAGTTTTTACACTGCTCTGCTAGGCAGCTGAAAGACACCACAAAAGTTGTTCTACCGCATTTCTGGGCTGAGATGGGGAACCGCTGACTTTTTGACTCGGCCGGTGAAAAAATGTTCCAAACACACCCCATGCACAACTCCACCGGGGAAGGTGCCAGCAAGGAGTTCTCTGGTAGTTTTTACACTGCTCTGCTAGGCAGCTGAAAGACACCACAAAAGTTGTTCTACCAGCCTTTCTGGGCTGAGATGGGGAACCGCTGACTTTTTGACTCGGCCGGTGAAAAAATGTTCCAAACACACCCCATGCACAACTCCACCGGGGAAGGTGCCAGCAAGGAGTTCTCTGGTAGTTTTTACACTGCTCTGCTAGGCAGCTGAAAGACACCACAAAAGTTGTTCTACCAGCTTTCTGGGCTGAGATGGGGAACCGCTGACTTTTGGACTCGGCCGGTGAAAAAATGTTCCAAACACACCCCATGCACAACTCCACCGGGGAAGGTGCCAGCAAGGAGTTCTCTGGTAGTTTTTACACTGCTCTGCTAGGCAGCTGAAAGACACCACAAAAGTTGTTCTACCAGCTTTCTGGGCTGAGATGGGGAACCGCTGACTTTTGACTCGGCCGGTGAAAAAATGTTCCAAACACACCCCATGCACACCTCCACCGGGGAAGGTGCCAGCAAGGAGTTCTCTGGTAGTTTTTACACTGCTCTGCTAGGCAGCTGAAAGACACCACAAAAGTTGTTCTACCAGCTTTCTGGGCTGAGATGGGGAACCGCTGACTTTTGGACTCGGCCGGTGAAAAAATGTTCCAAACACACCCCATGCACAACTCCACCGGGGAAGGTGCCAGCAAGGAGTTCTCTGGTAGTTTTTACACTGCTCTGCTAGGCAGCTGAAAGACACCACAAAAGTTGTTCTACCAGCTTCCTGGCTGAGATGGGGAACCGCTGACTTTTTGACTCGGCCGGTGAAAAAATGTTCCAAACACACCCCATGCACACCTCCACCGGGGAAGGTGCCAGCAAGGAGTTCTCTGGTAGTTTTTACACTGCTCTGCTAGGCAGCTGAAAGACACCACAAAAGTTGTTCTACCAGCTTTCTGGGCTGAGATGGGGAACCGCTGACTTTTGACTCGGCCGGTGAAAAAATGTTCCAAACACACCCCATGCACAACTCCACCGGGGAAGGTGCCAGCAAGGAGTTCTCTGGTAGTTTTTACACTGCTCTGCTAGGCAGCTGAAAGACACCACAAAAGTTGTTCTACCAGCTTTCTGGGCTGAGATGGGGAACCGCTGACTTTTTTGACTCGGCCGGTGAAAAAATGTTCCAAACACACCCCATGCACAACTCCACCGGGGAAGGTGCCAGCAAGGAGTTCTCTGGTAGTTTTTACACTGCTCTGCTAGGCAGCTGAAAGACACCACAAAAGTTGTTCTACCAGCTTTCCTGGCTGAGATGGGGAACCGCTGACTTTTTGACTCGGCCGGTGAAAAAATGTTCCAAACACACCCCATGCACAACTCCACCGGGGAGGTGCCAGCAAGGAGTTCTCTGGTAGTTTTTACACTGCTCTGCTAGGCAGCTGAAAGACACCACAAAAGTTGTTCTACCAGCTTTCTGGGCTGAGATGGGGAACCGCTGACTTTTTGACTCGGCCGTTGAAAAAATGTTCCAAACACACCCCATGCACACCTCCACCGGGGAAGGTGCCAGCAAGGAGTTCTCTGGTAGTTTTTACACTGCTCTGCTAGGCAGCTGAAAGACACCACAAAAGTTGTTCTACCAGCTTTCTGGGCTGAGATGGGGAACCGCTGACTTTTTTGACTCGGCCGGTGAAAAAATGTTCCAAACACACCCCATGCACAACTCCACCGGGGAAGGTGCCAGCAAGGAGTTCTCTGGTAGTTTTTACACTGCTCTGCTAGGCAGCTGAAAGACACCACAAAAGTTGTTCTACCAGCTTTCTGGGCTGAGATGGGGAACCGCTGACTTTTTGACTCGGCCGGTGAAAAAATGTTCCAAACACACCCCATGCACAACTCCAAGGAGCCGGTCCAGCGGCTCTGGAAGTTGCCAGCAATGTGGGAGTTGCTCGAAAGTGGGTAGTTTTGTTCTACCAGCTTGCTGGCTGATGGCATTGAGATGACTCTCTGTTGGTGAAACTTTACTCCACCACAAAAGTTGTTCTAACACAGGGCAGCTTTCAATCACTGAGACTGACTGGAACAACTCTCTGTAGACACCTCACACTTGGGTGCTTTCTAAAGAGACTGGGGAACCACGACGCGACTTTAGTTTGACAAAACGCCGAACACACCCAAACAGCACAACACTCCACCGGGGAAGTGTGCACAGCAAGGAGTTCTCTGGTAGTTTTTTACACTGCTCTGCTAGGCAGCTGACACCACAACAAAAGTTGTTCTACCAGCTTTCTGGGCTGAGATGGGGAACCGCTGACTTTTGACTCGGCCGTGAAAAAATGTTCCAAACACACCCCATGCACAACTCCACCGGGGAAGGTGCCAGCAAGGAGTTCTCTGGTAGTTTTTACACTGCTCTGCTAGGCAGCTGAAAGACACCACAAAAGTTGTTCTACACCAGCTTTCTGGGCTGAGATGGGGAACCGCTGACTTTTTGACTCGGCCGGTGAAAAAATGTTCCAAACACACCCCATGCACAACTCCACCGCGGAAGGTGCCAGCAAGGAGTTCTCTGGTAGTTTTTACACTGCTCTGCTAGGCAGCTGAAAGACACCACAAAAGTTGTTCTACCAGCTTTCTGGGCTGAGATGGGGAACCGCTGACTTTTTGACTCGGCCGGTGAAAAAATGTTCCAAACACACCCCATGCACACCTCCACCGGGGAAGGTGCCAGCAAGGAGTTCTCTGGTAGTTTTTTACACTGCTCTGCTAGGCAGCTGAAAGACACCACAAAAGTTGTTCTACCAGCTTTCTGGCTGAGATGGGGAACCGCTGACTTTTGACTCGGCCGGTGAAAAAATGTTCCAAACACACCCCATGCACAACTCCACCGGGGAAGGTGCCAGCAAGGAGTTCTCTGGTATTTTTTACACTGCTCTGCTAGGCAGCTGAAAGACACCACAAAAGTTGTTCTACCAGCTTTCTGGGCTGAGATGGGAACCGCTGACTTTTTGACTCGGCCGGTGAAAAAATGTTCCAAACACACCCCATGCACAACTCCACCGGGAAGGTGCCAGCAAGGAGTTCTCTGGTAGTTTTTACACTGCTCTGCTAGGCAGCTGAAAGACACCACAAAAGTTGTTCTACCAGCTTTCTGGGCTGAGATGGGGAACCGCTGACTTTTGACTCGGCCGGTGAAAAAATGTTCCAAACACACCCCATGCACAACTCCACCGGGGAAGGTGCCAGCAAGGAGTTCTCTGGTAGTTTTTACACTGCTCTGCTAGGCAGCTGAAAGACACCACAAAAGTTGTTCTACCAGCTTTCTGGGCTGAGATGGGGAACCGCTGACTTTTGACTCGGCCGGTGAAAAAATGTTCCAAACACACCCCATGCACACCTCCACCGGGGAAGGTGCCAGCAAGGAGTTCTCTGGTAGTTTTTACACTGCTCTGCTAGGCAGCTGAAAGACACCACAAAAGTTGTTCTACCAGCTTTCTGGGCTGAGATGGGGAACCGCTGACTTTTTGACTCGGCCGGTGAAAAAATGTTCCAAACACACCCCATGCACAACTCCACCGGGAAGGTGCCAGCAAGGAGTTCTCTGGTAGTTTTTACACTGCTCTGCTAGGCAGCTGAAAGACACCACAAAAGTTGTTCTACCAGCTTTCTGGGCTGAGATGGGGAACCGCTGACTTTTTGACTCGGCCGGTGAAAAAATGTTCCAAACACACCCCATGCACAACTCCACCGGGGAAGGTGCCAGCAAGGAGTTCTCTGGTAGTTTTTACACTGCTCTGCTAGGCAGCTGAAAGACACCACAAAAGTTGTTCTACCAGCTTTCTGGGCTGAGATGGGGAACCGCTGACTTTTTGACTCGGCCGGTGAAAAAATGTTCCAAACACACCCCATGCACACTCCACCGGGGAAGGTGCCAGCAAGGAGTTCTCTGGTAGTTTTTACACTGCTCTGCTAGGCAGCTGAAAGACACCACAAAAGTTGTTCTACCAGCTTTCTGGGCTGAGATGGGGAACCGCTGACTTTTTGGAGTCGGCCGGTGAAAAAATGTTCCAAACACACCCCATGCACAACTCCACCGGGGAAGGTGCCAGCAAGGAGTTCTCTGGTAGTTTTTACACTGCTCTGCTAGGCAGCTGAAAGACACCACAAAAGTTGTTCTACCAGCTTTCTGGGCTGAGATGGGGAACCGCTGACTTTTTGACTCGCCGGTGAAAAAATGTTCCAAACACACCCCATGCACAACTCCACCGGGGAAGGTGCCAGCAAGGAGTTCTCTGGTAGTTTTTACACTGCTCTGCTAGGCAGCTGAAAGACACCACAAAAGTTGTTCTACTACCAGCTTTCTGGGCTGAGATGGGGAACCGCTGACTTTTTGACTCGGCCGGTGAAAAAATGTTCCAAACACACCCCATGCACACCTCCACCCGGGAAGGTGCCAGCAAGGAGTTCTCTGGTAGTTTTTACACTGCTCTGCTAGGCAGCTGAAAGACACCACAAAAGTTGTTCTACCAGCTTCCTGGCTGAGATGGGGAACCGCTGACTTTTTGACTCGGCCGGTGAAAAAATGTTCCAAACACACCCCATGCACAACTCCACCGGGGAAGGTGCCAGCAAGGAGTTCTCTGGTAGTTTTTACACTGCTCTGCTAGGCAGCTGAAAGACACCACAAAAGTTGTTCTACACCAGCTTTCTGGGCTGAGATGGGGAACCGCTGACTTTTGGACTCGGCCGGTGAAAAAATGTTCCAAACACACCCCATGCACAACTCTCCACCGGGGAAGGTGCCAGCAAGGAGTTCTCTGGTAGTTTTTACACTGCTCTGCTAGGCAGCTGAAAGACACCACAAAAGTTGTTCTACCAGCTTTCTGGGCTGAGATGGGGAACCGCTGACTTTTGGACTCGGCCGTGAAAAAATGTTCCAAACACACCCCATGCACAACTCCACCGGGGAAGGTGCCAGCAAGGAGTTCTCTGGTAGTTTTTACACTGCTCTGCTAGGCAGCTGAAAGACACCACAAAAGTTGTTCTACCAGCTTTCTGGGCTGAGATGGGGAACCGCTGACTTTTTGACTCGGCCGGTGAAAAAATGTTCCAAACACACCCCATGCACAACTCCACGGGGAAGGTGCCAGCAAGGAGTTCTCTGGTAGTTTTTACACTGCTCTGCTAGGCAGCTGAAAGACACCACAAAAGTTGTTCTACCAGCTTTCTGGGCTGAGATGGGGAACCGCTGACTTTTTGACTCGGCCGGTGAAAAAATGTTCCAAACACACCCCATGCACAACTCCACCGGGGAGGTGCCAGCAAGGAGTTCTCTGGTAGTTTTTACACTGCTCTGCTAGGCAGCTGAAAGACACCACAAAAGTTTTTCTACCAGCTTTCTGGGCTGAGATGGGGAACCGCTGACTTTTTGACTCGGCCGGTGAAAAAATGTTCCAAACACACCCCATGCACACCTCCACCGGGGAAGGTGCCAGCAAGGAGTTCTCTGGTAGTTTTTACACTGCTCTGCTAGGCAGCTGAAAGACACCACAAAAGTTGTTCTACCAGCTTTCTGGGCTGAGATGGGGAACCGCTGACTTTTTGACTCGGCCGGTTAAAAAATGTTCCAAACACACCCCATGCACAACTCCACCGGGAAGGTGCCAGCAAGGAGTTCTCTGGTAGTTTTTACACTGCTCTGCTAGGCAGCTGAAAGAAACCACAAAAGTTGTTCTACCAGCTTTCTGGGCTGAGATGGGGAACCGCTGACTTTTGACTCGGCCGGTGAAAAAATGTTCCAAACACACCCCATGCACAACTCCACCGGGGAAGGTGCCAGCAAGGAGTTCTCTGGTAGTTTTTACACTGCTCTGCTAGGCAGCTGAAAGACACCACAAAAGTTGTTCTACCAGCTTTCTGGGCTGAGATGGGGAACCGCTGACTTTTTGACTCGGCCGGTGAAAAAATGTTCCAAACACACCCCATGCACAACTCCACCGGGAAGGTGCCAGCAAGGAGTTCTCTGGTAGTTTTTACACTGCTCTGCTAGGCAGCTGAAAGACACCACAAAAGTTGTTCTACCAGCTTTCTGGGCTGAGATGGGGAACCGCTGACTTTTTGACTCGGCCGGTGAAAAAATGTTCCAAACACACCCCATGCACAACTCCACCGGGGAAGGTGCCAGCAAGGAGTTCTCTGGTAGTTTTTACACTGCTCTGCTAGGCAGCTGAAAGACACCACAAAAGTTGTTCTACCAGCTTTCTGGGCTGAGATGGGGAACCGCTGACTTTTTGACTCGGCCGGTGAAAAAATGTTCCAAACACACCCCATGCACACCTCCACCGGGAAGGTGCCAGCAAGGAGTTCTCTGGTAGTTTTTACACTGCTCTGCTAGGCAGCTGAAAGACACCACAAAAGTTGTTCTACCAGCTTTCTGGGCTGAGATGGGGAACCGCTGACTTTTTGACTCGGCCGGTGAAAAAATGTTCCAAACACACCCCATGCACAACTCCACCGGGAAGGTGCCAGCAAGGAGTTCTCTGGTAGTTTTTACACTGCTCTGCTAGGCAGCTGAAAGACACCACAAAAGTTGTTCTACCAGCTTTCTGGGCTGAGATGGGGAACCGCTGACTTTTGGACTCGGCCGGTGAAAAAATGTTCCAAACACACCCCATGCACAACTCCACCGGGAAGGTGCCAGCAAGGAGTTCTCTGGTAGTTTTTACACTGCTCTGCTAGGCAGCTGAAAGACACCACAAAAGTTGTTCTACCAGCTTTCTGGGCTGAGATGGGGAACCGCTGACTTTTGGACTCGGCCGGTGAAAAAATGTTCCAAACACACCCCATGCACAACTCCACCGGGAAGGTGCCAGCAAGGAGTTCTCTGGTAGTTTTTACACTGCTCTGCTAGGCAGCTGAAAGACACCACAAAAGTTGTTCTACCAGCTTTCTGGGCTGAGATGGGGAACCGCTGACTTTTTGACTCGGCCGGTGAAAAAATGTTCCAAACACACCCCATGCACAACTCCACCGGGGAAGGTGCCAGCAAGGAGTTCTCTGGTAGTTTTTACACTGCTCTGCTAGGCAGCTGAAAGACACCACAAAAGTTGTTCTACCAGCTTTCTGGGCTGAGATGGGGAACCGCTGACTTTTTGACTCGGCCGGTGAAAAAATGTTCCAAACACACCCCATGCACAACTCCACCGGGAAGGTGCCAGCAAGGAGTTCTCTGGTAGTTTTTACACTGCTCTGCTAGGCAGCTGAAAGACACCACAAAAGTTGTTCTACCAGCTTTCTGGGCTGAGATGGGGAACCGCTGACTTTTTGACTCGGCCGGTGAAAAAATGTTCCAAACACACCCCATGCACAACTCCACCGGGGAAGGTGCCAGCAAGGAGTTCTCTGGTAGTTTTTACACTGCTCTGCTAGGCAGCTGAAAGACACCACAAAAGTTGTTCTACCAGCTTTCTGGGCTGAGATGGGGAACCGCTGACTTTTTGACTCGGCCGGTGAAAAAATGTTCCAAACACACCCCATGCACAACTCCACCGGGGAAGGTGCCAGCAAGGAGTTCTCTGGTAGTTTTTACACTGCTCTGCTAGGCAGCTGAAAGACACCACAAAAGTTGTTCTACCAGCTTTCTGGGCTGAGATGGGGAACCGCTGACTTTTTGACTCGGCCGGTGAAAAAATGTTCCAAACACACCCCATGCACAACTCCACCGGGGAAGGTGCCAGCAAGGAGTTCTCTGGTAGTTTTTACACTGCTCTGCTAGGCAGCTGAAAGACACCACAAAAGTTGTTCTACCAGCTTTCTGGGCTGAGATGGGGAACCGCTGACTTTTTGACTCGGCCGGTGAAAAAATGTTCCAAACACACCCCATGCACACCTCCACCGGGGAAGGTGCCAGCAAGGAGTTCTCTGGTAGTTTTTACACTGCTCTGCTAGGCAGCTGAAAGACACCACAAAAGTTGTTCTACCAGCTTTCTGGGCTGAGATGGGGAACCGCTGACTTTTTGACTCGGCCGGTGAAAAAATGTTCCAAACACACCCCATGCACAACTCCACCGGGGAAGGTGCCAGCAAGGAGTTCTCTGGTAGTTTTTACACTGCTCTGCTAGGCAGCTGAAAGACACCACAAAAGTTGTTCTACCAGCTTTCTGGGCTGAGATGGGGAACCGCTGACTTTTTGACTCGGCCGGTGAAAAAATGTTCCAAACACACCCCATGCACAACTCCACCGGGGAAGGTGCCAGCAAGGAGTTCTCTGGTAGTTTTTACACTGCTCTGCTAGGCAGCTGAAAGACACCACAAAAGTTGTTCTACCAGCTTTCTGGGCTGAGATGGGGAACCGCTGACTTTTTGACTCGGCCGGTGAAAAAATGTTCCAAACACACCCCATGCACAACTCCACCGGGGAAGGTGCCAGCAAGGAGTTCTCTGGTAGTTTTTACACTGCTCTGCTAGGCAGCTGAAAGACACCACAAAAGTTGTTCTACCAGCTTTCTGGGCTGAGATGGGGAACCGCTGACTTTTTGACTCGGCCGGTGAAAAAATGTTCCAAACACACCCCATGCACAACTCCACCGGGAAGGTGCCAGCAAGGAGTTCTCTGGTAGTTTTTACACTGCTCTGCTAGGCAGCTGAAAGACACCACAAAAGTTGTTCTACCAGCTTTCTGGGCTGAGATGGGGAACCGCTGACTTTTTGACTCGGCCGGTGAAAAAATGTTCCAAACACACCCCATGCACAACTCCACCGGGGAAGGTGCCAGCAAGGAGTTCTCTGGTAGTTTTTACACTGCTCTGCTAGGCAGCTGAAAGACACCACAAAAGTTGTTCTACCAGCTTTCTGGCTGAGATGGGGAACCGCTGACTTTTTGACTCGGCCGGTGAAAAAATGTTCCAAACACACCCCATGCACAACTCCACCGGGGAAGGTGCCAGCAAGGAGTTCTCTGGTAGTTTTTACACTGCTCTGCTAGGCAGCTGAAAGACACCACAAAAGTTGTTCTACCAGCTTTCTGGGCTGAGATGGGGAACCGCTGACTTTTTGACTCGGCCGGTGAAAAAATGTTCCAAACACACCCCATGCACAACTCCACCGGGAAGGTGCCAGCAAGGAGTTCTCTGGTAGTTTTTACACTGCTCTGCTAGGCAGCTGAAAGACACCACAAAAGTTGTTCTACCAGCTTTCTGGGCTGAGATGGGGAACCGCTGACTTTTGACTCGGCCGGTGAAAAAATGTTCCAAACACACCCCATGCACAACTCCACCGGGGAAGGTGCCAGCAAGGAGTTCTCTGGTAGTTTTTACACTGCTCTGCTAGGCAGCTGAAAGACACCACAAAAGTTGTTCTACCAGCTTTCTGGGCTGAGATGGGGAACCGCTGACTTTTGGACTCGGCCGGTGAAAAAATGTTCCAAACACACCCCATGCACAACTCCACCGGGGAGGTGCCAGCAAGGAGTTCTCTGGTAGTTTTTACACTGCTCTGCTAGGCAGCTGAAAGACACCACAAAAGTTGTTCTACCAGCTTTCCTGGCTGAGATGGGGAACCGCTGACTTTTTGACTCGGCCGGTGAAAAAATGTTCCAAACACACCCCATGCACAACTCCACCGGGGAAGGTGCCAGCAAGGAGTTCTCTGGTAGTTTTTACACTGCTCTGCTAGGCAGCTGAAAGACACCACAAAAGTTGTTCTACCACCTTTCTGGGCTGAGATGGGGAACCGCTGACTTTTTGACTCGGCCGGTGAAAAAATGTTCCAAACACACCCCATGCACAACTCCACCGGGGAAGGTGCCAGCAAGGAGTTCTCTGGTAGTTTTTACACTGCTCTGCTAGGCAGCTGAAAGACACCACAAAAGTTGTTCTACCAGCTTTCTGGGCTGAGATGGGGAACCGCTGACTTTTGACTCGGCCGGTGAAAAAATGTTCCAAACACACCCCATGCACAACTCCACCGGGAAGGTGCCAGCAAGGAGTTCTCTGGTAGTTTTTACACTGCTCTGCTAGGCAGCTGAAAGACACCACAAAAGTTGTTCTACCAGCTTTCTGGGCTGAGATGGGGAACCGCTGACTTTTTGACTCGGCCGGTGAAAAAATGTTCCAAACACACCCCATGCACAACTCCACCGGGGAAGGTGCCAGCAAGGAGTTCTCTGGTAGTTTTTACACTGCTCTGCTAGGCAGCTGAAAGACACCACAAAAGTTGTTCTACCAGCTTTCTGGGCTGAGATGGGGAACCGCTGACTTTTTGACTCGGCCGGTGAAAAAATGTTCCAAACACACCCCATGCACAACTCCACCGGGAAGGTGCCAGCAAGGAGTTCTCTGGTAGTTTTTACACTGCTCTGCTAGGCAGCTGAAAGACACCACAAAAGTTGTTCTACCAGCTTTCTGGGCTGAGATGGGGAACCGCTGACTTTTTGACTCGGCCGGTGAAAAAATGTTCCAAACACACCCCATGCACAACTCCACCGGGGAAGGTGCCAGCAAGGAGTTCTCTGGTAGTTTTTACACTGCTCTGCTAGGCAGCTGAAAGACACCACAAAAGTTGTTCTACCAGCTTTCTGGGCTGAGATGGGGAACCGCTGACTTTTGACTCGGCCGGTGAAAAAATGTTCCAAACACACCCCATGCACAACTCCACCGGGGAAGGTGCCAGCAAGGAGTTCTCTGGTAGTTTTTACACTGCTCTGCTAGGCAGCTGAAAGACACCACAAAAGTTGTTCTACCAGCTTTCTGGGCTGAGATGGGGAACCGCTGACTTTTGGACTCGGCCGGTGAAAAAATGTTCCAAACACACCCCATGCACAACTCCACCGGGAAGGTGCCAGCAAGGAGTTCTCTGGTAGTTTTTACACTGCTCTGCTAGGCAGCTGAAAGACACCACAAAAGTTGTTCTACCAGCTTTCTGGGCTGAGATGGGGAACCGCTGACTTTTGACTCGGCCGGTGAAAAAATGTTCCAAACACACCCCATGCACAACTCCACCGGGAAGGTGCCAGCAAGGAGTTCTCTGGTAGTTTTTACACTGCTCTGCTAGGCAGCTGAAAGACACCACAAAAGTTGTTCTACCAGCTTTCTGGGCTGAGATGGGGAACCGCTGACTTTTGACTCGGCCGGTGAAAAAATGTTCCAAACACACCCCATGCACAACTCCACCGGGAAGGTGCCAGCAAGGAGTTCTCTGGTAGTTTTTACACTGCTCTGCTAGGCAGCTGAAAGACACCACAAAAGTTGTTCTACCAGCTTTCTGGGCTGAGATGGGGAACCGCTGACTTTTTGACTCGGCCGGTGAAAAAATGTTCCAAACACACCCCATGCACAACTCCACCGGGGAAGGTGCCAGCAAGGAGTTCTCTGGTAGTTTTTACACTGCTCTGCTAGGCAGCTGAAAGACACCACAAAAGTTGTTCTACCAGCTTTCTGGGCTGAGATGGGGAACCGCTGACTTTTGACTCGGCCGGTGAAAAAATGTTCCAAACACACCCCATGCACAACTCCACCGGGGAAGGTGCCAGCAAGGAGTTCTCTGGTAGTTTTTACACTGCTCTGCTAGGCAGCTGAAAGACACCACAAAAGTTGTTCTACCAGCTTTCTGGGCTGAGATGGGGAACCGCTGACTTTTGACTCGGCCGGTGAAAAAATGTTCCAAACACACCCCATGCACAACTCCACCGGGAAGGTGCCAGCAAGGAGTTCTCTGGTAGTTTTTACACTGCTCTGCTAGGCAGCTGAAAGACACCACAAAAGTTGTTCTACCAGCTTTCTGGGCTGAGATGGGGAACCGCTGACTTTTTGACTCGGCCGGTGAAAAAATGTTCCAAACACACCCCATGCACAACTCCACCGGGGAAGGTGCCAGCAAGGAGTTCTCTGGTAGTTTTTACACTGCTCTGCTAGGCAGCTGAAAGACACCACAAAAGTTGTTCTACCAGCTTTCTGGGCTGAGATGGGGAACCGCTGACTTTTGACTCGGCCGGTGAAAAAATGTTCCAAACACACCCCATGCACACCTCCACCGGGGAAGGTGCCAGCAAGGAGTTCTCTGGTAGTTTTTACACTGCTCTGCTAGGCAGCTGAAAGACACCACAAAAGTTGTTCTACCAGCTTTCTGGGCTGAGATGGGGAACCGCTGACTTTTGACTCGGCCGGTGAAAAAATGTTCCAAACACACCCCATGCACAACTCCACCGGGGAAGGTGCCAGCAAGGAGTTCTCTGGTAGTTTTTACACTGCCCTGCTAGGCAGCTGAAAGACACCACAAAAGTTGTTCTACCAGCTTTCTGGGCTGAGATGGGGAACCGCTGACTTTTGACTCGGCCGGTGAAAAAATGTTCCAAACACACCCCATGCACAACTCCACCGGGGAAGGTGCCAGCAAGGAGTTCTCTGGTAGTTTTTACACTGCTCTGCTAGGCAGCTGAAAGACACCACAAAAGTTGTTCTACCAGCTTTCTGGGCTGAGATGGGGAACCGCTGACTTTTGGACTCGGCCGGTGAAAAAATGTTCCAAACACACCCCATGCACAACTCCACCGGGGAAGGTGCCAGCAAGGAGTTCTCTGGTAGTTTTTACACTGCTCTGCTAGGCAGCTGAAAGACACCACAAAAGTTGTTCTACCAGCTTTCTGGGCTGAGATGGGGAACCGCTGACTTTTGTCTCGGCCGGTGAAAAAATGTTCCAAACACACCCCATGCACAACTCCACCGGGGAAGGTGCCAGCAAGGAGTTCTCTGGTAGTTTTTACACTGCTCTGCTAGGCAGCTGAAAGACACCACAAAAGTTGTTCTACCAGCTTTCTGGGCTGAGATGGGGAACCGCTGACTTTTTGACTCGGCCGGTGAAAAAATGTTCCAAACACACCCCATGCACAACTCCACCGGGAAGGTGCCAGCAAGGAGTTCTCTGGTAGTTTTTACACTGCTCTGCTAGGCAGCTGAAAGACACCACAAAAGTTGTTCTACCAGCTTTCTGGGCTGAGATGGGGAACCGCTGACTTTTTGACTCGGCCGGTGAAAAAATGTTCCAAACACACCCCATGCACAACTCCACCGGGGAAGGTGCCAGCAAGGAGTTCTCTGGTAGTTTTTACACTGCTCTGCTAGGCAGCTGAAAGACACCACAAAAGTTGTTCTACCAGCTTTCTGGGCTGAGATGGGGAACCGCTGACTTTTTGACTCGGCCGGTGAAAAAATGTTCCAAACACACCCCATGCACAACTCCACCGGGGAAGGTGCCAGCAAGGAGTTCTCTGGTAGTTTTTACACTGCTCTGCTAGGCAGCTGAAAGACACCACAAAAGTTGTTCTACCAGCTTTCTGGGCTGAGATGGGGAACCGCTGACTTTTTGACTCGGCCGGTGAAAAAATGTTCCAAACACACCCCATGCACAACTCCACCGGGGAAGGTGCCAGCAAGGAGTTCTCTGGTAGTTTTTACACTGCTCTGCTAGGCAGCTGAAAGACACCACAAAAGTTGTTCTACCAGCTTTCTGGGCTGAGATGGGGAACCGCTGACTTTTTGACTCGGCCGGTGAAAAAATGTTCCAAACACACCCCATGCACAACTCCACCGGGGAAGGTGCCAGCAAGGAGTTCTCTGGTAGTTTTTACACTGCTCTGCTAGGCAGCTGAAAGACACCACAAAAGTTGTTCTACCAGCTTTCTGGGCTGAGATGGGGAACCGCTGACTTTTTGACTCGGCCGGTGAAAAAATGTTCCAAACACACCCCATGCACACCTCCACCGGGGAAGGTGCCAGCAAGGAGTTCTCTGGTAGTTTTTACACTGCTCTGCTAGGCAGCTGAAAGACACCACAAAAGTTGTTCTACCAGCTTTCTGGGCTGAGATGGGGAACCGCTGACTTTTTGACTCGGCCGGTGAAAAAATGTTCCAAACACACCCCATGCACAACTCCACCGGGGAAGGTGCCAGCAAGGAGTTCTCTGGTAGTTTTTACACTGCTCTGCTAGGCAGCTGAAAGACACCACAAAAGTTGTTCTACCAGCTTTCTGGGCTGAGATGGGGAACCGCTGACTTTTTGACTCGGCCGGTGAAAAAATGTTCCAAACACACCCCATGCACAACTCCACCGGGGAAGGTGCCAGCAAGGAGTTCTCTGGTAGTTTTTACACTGCTCTGCTAGGCAGCTGAAAGACACCACAAAAGTTGTTCTACCAGCTTTCTGGGCTGAGATGGGGAACCGCTGACTTTTTGACTCGGCCGGTGAAAAAATGTTCCAAACACACCCCATGCACAACTCCACCGGGGAAGGTGCCAGCAAGGAGTTCTCTGGTAGTTTTTACACTGCTCTGCTAGGCAGCTGAAAGACACCACAAAAGTTGTTCTACCAGCTTTCTGGGCTGAGATGGGGAACCGCTGACTTTGGAGTCGGCCGGTGAAAAAATGTTCCAAACACACCCCATGCACAACTCCACCGGGGAAGGTGCCAGCAAGGAGTTCTCTGGTAGTTTTTACACTGCTCTGCTAGGCAGCTGAAAGACACCACAAAAGTTGTTCTACCAGCTTTCTGGGCTGAGATGGGGAACCGCTGACTTTTTGACTCGGCCGGTGAAAAAATGTTCCAAACACACCCCATGCACAACTCCACCGGGGAAGGTGCCAGCAAGGAGTTCTCTGGTAGTTTTTACATTGCTCTGCTAGGCAGCTGAAAGACACCACAAAAGTTGTTCTACCAGCTTTCTGGGCTGAGATGGGGAACCGCTGACTTTTTGACTCGGCCGGTGAAAAAATGTTCCAAACACACCCCATGCACAACTCCACCGGGGAAGGTGCCAGCAAGGAGTTCTCTGGTAGTTTTTACACTGCTCTGCTAGGCAGCTGAAAGACACCACAAAAGTTGTTCTACCAGCTTTCTGGGCTGAGATGGGGAACCGCTGACTTTTTGACTCGGCCGGTGAAAAAATGTTCCAAAAACACCCCATGCACAACTCCACCGGGGAAGGTGCCAGCAAGGAGTTCTCTGGTAGTTTTTACACTGCTCTGCTAGGCAGCTGAAAGACACCACAAAAGTTGTTCTACCAGCTTTCTGGGCTGAGATGGGGAACCGCTGACTTTTTGACTCGGCCGGTGAAAAAATGTTCCAAACACACCCCATGCACAACTCCACCGGGGAAGGTGCCAGCAAGGAGTTCTCTGGTAGTTTTTACACTGCTCTGCTAGGCAGCTGAAAGACACCACAAAAGTTGTTCTACCAGCTTTCTGGGCTGAGATGGGGAACCGCTGACTTTTTGACTCGGCCGGTGAAAAAATGTTCCAAACACACCCCATGCACAACTCCACCGGGGAAGGTGCCAGCAAGGAGTTCTCTGGTAGTTTTTACACTGCTCTGCTAGGCAGCTGAAAGACACCACAAAAGTTGTTCTACCAGCTTTCTGGGCTGAGATGGGGAACCGCTGACTTTTTGACTCGGCCGGTGAAAAAATGTTCCAAACACACCCCATGCACAACTCCACCGGGGAAGGTGCCAGCAAGGAGTTCTCTGGTAGTTTTTACACTGCTCTGCTAGGCAGCTGAAAGACACCACAAAAGTTGTTCTACCAGCTTTCTGGGCTGAGATGGGGAACCGCTGACTTTTTGACTCGGCCGGTGAAAAAATGTTCCAAACACACCCCATGCACAACTCCACCGGGGAAGGTGCCAGCAAGGAGTTCTCTGGTAGTTTTTACACTGCTCTGCTAGGCAGCTGAAAGACACCACAAAAGTTGTTCTACCAGCTTTCTGGGCTGAGATGGGGAACCGCTGACTTTTTGACTCGGCCGGTGAAAAAATGTTCCAAACACACCCCATGCACAACTCCACCGGGGAAGGTGCCAGCAAGGAGTTCTCTGGTAGTTTTTACACTGCTCTGCTAGGCAGCTGAAAGACACCACAAAAGTTGTTCTACCAGCTTTCTGGGCTGAGATGGGGAACCGCTGACTTTTTGACTCGGCCGGTGAAAAAATGTTCCAAACACACCCCATGCACAACTCCACCGGGGAAGGTGCCAGCAAGGAGTTCTCTGGTAGTTTTTACACTGCTCTGCTAGGCAGCTGAAAGACACCACAAAAGTTGTTCTACCAGCTTTCTGGGCTGAGATGGGGAACCGCTGACTTTTTGACTCGGCCGGTGAAAAAATGTTCCAAACACAACCCATGCACAACTCCACCGGGGAAGGTGCCAGCAAGGAGTTCTCTGGTAGTTTTTACACTGCTCTGCTAGGCAGCTGAAAGACACCACAAAAGTTGTTCTACCAGCTTTCTGGGCTGAGATGGGGAACCGCTGACTTTTTGACTCGGCCGGTGAAAAAATGTTCCAAACACACCCCATGCACAACTCCACCGGGGAAGGTGCCAGCAAGGAGTTCTCTGGTAGTTTTTACACTGCTCTGCTAGGCAGCTGAAAGACACCACAAAAGTTGTTCTACCAGCTTTCTGGGCTGAGATGGGGAACCGCTGACTTTTTGACTCGGCCGGTGAAAAAATGTTCCAAACACACCCCATGCACAACTCCACCGGGGAAGGTGCCAGCAAGGAGTTCTCTGGTAGTTTTTACACTGCTCTGCTAGGCAGCTGAAAGACACCACAAAAGTTGTTCTACCAGCTTTCTGGGCTGAGATGGGGAACCGCTGACTTTTTGACTCGGCCGGTGAAAAAATGTTCCAAACACACCCCATGCACAACTCCACCGGGGAAGGTGCCAGCAAGGAGTTCTCTGGTAGTTTTTACACTGCTCTGCTAGGCAGCTGAAAGACACCACAAAAGTTGTTCTACCAGCTTTCTGGGCTGAGATGGGGAACCGCTGACTTTTTGACTCGGCCGGTGAAAAAATGTTCCAAACACACCCCATGCACAACTCCACCGGGGAAGGTGCCAGCAAGGAGTTCTCTGGTAGTTTTTACACTGCTCTGCTAGGCAGCTGAAAGACACCACAAAAGTTGTTCTACCAGCTTTCTGGGCTGAGATGGGGAACCGCTGACTTTTGACTCGGCCGGTGAAAAAATGTTCCAAACACACCCCATGCACAACTCCACCGGGAAGGTGCCAGCAAGGAGTTCTCTGGTAGTTTTTACACTGCTCTGCTAGGCAGCTGAAAGACACCACAAAAGTTGTTCTACCAGCTTTCTGGGCTGAGATGGGGAACCGCTGACTTTTGACTCGGCCGGTGAAAAAATGTTCCAAACACACCCCATGCACAACTCCACCGGGGAAGGTGCCAGCAAGGAGTTCTCTGGTAGTTTTTACACTGCTCTGCTAGGCAGCTGAAAGACACCACAAAAGTTGTTCTACCAGCTTTCTGGGCTGAGATGGGGAACCGCTGACTTTTTGACTCGGCCGGTGAAAAAATGTTCCAAACACACCCCATGCACAACTCCACCGGGGAAGGTGCCAGCAAGGAGTTCTCTGGTAGTTTTTACACTGCTCTGCTAGGCAGCTGAAAGACACCACAAAAGTTGTTCTACCAGCTTTCTGGGCTGAGATGGGGAACCGCTGACTTTTTGACTCGGCCGGTGAAAAAATGTTCCAAACACACCCCATGCACAACTCCACCGGGAAGGTGCCAGCAAGGAGTTCTCTGGTAGTTTTTACACTGCTCTGCTAGGCAGCTGAAAGACACCACAAAAGTTGTTCTACCAGCTTTCTGGGCTGAGATGGGGAACCGCTGACTTTTTGACTCGGCCGGTGAAAAAATGTTCCAAACACACCCCATGCACAACTCCACCGGGGAAGGTGCCAGCAAGGAGTACTCTGGTAGTTTTTACACTGCTCTGCTAGGCAGCTGAAAGACACCACAAAAGTTGTTCTACCAGCTTTCTGGGCTGAGATGGGGAACCGCTGACTTTTTGACTCGGCCGGTGAAAAAATGTTCCAAACACACCCCATGCACAACTCCACCGGGGAAGGTGCCAGCAAGGAGTTCTCTGGTAGTTTTTACACTGCTCTGCTAGGCAGCTGAAAGACACCACAAAAGTTGTTCTACCAGCTTTCTGGGCTGAGATGGGGAACCGCTGACTTTTTGACTCGGCCGGTGAAAAAATGTTCCAAACACACCCCATGCACAACTCCACCGGGGAAGGTGCCAGCAAGGAGTTCTCTGGTAGTTTTTACACTGCTCTGCTAGGCAGCTGAAAGACACCACAAAAGTTGTTCTACCAGCTTTCTGGGCTGAGATGGGGAACCGCTGACTTTTTGACTCGGCCGGTGAAAAAATGTTCCAAACACACCCCATGCACAACTCCACCGGGGAAGGTGCCAGCAAGGAGTTCTCTGGTGGTTTTTACACTGCTCTGCTAGGCAGCTGAAAGACACCACAAAAGTTGTTCTACCAGCTTTCTGGGCTGAGATGGGGAACCGCTGACTTTTTGACTCGGCCGGTGAAAAAATGTTCCAAACACACCCCATGCACAACTCCACCGGGGAAGGTGCCAGCAAGGAGTTCTCTGGTAGTTTTTACACTGCTCTGCTAGGCAGCTGAAAGACACCACAAAAGTTGTTCTACCAGCTTTCTGGGCTGAGATGGGGAACCGCTGACTTTTGACTCGGCCGGTGAAAAAATGTTCCAAACACACCCCATGCACAACTCCACCGGGGAAGGTGCCAGCAAGGAGTTCTCTGGTAGTTTTTACACTGCTCTGCTAGGCAGCTGAAAGACACCACAAAAGTTGTTCTACCAGCTTTCTGGGCTGAGATGGGGAACCGCTGACTTTTGACTCGGCCGGTGAAAAAATGTTCCAAACACACCCCATGCACAACTCCACCGGGAAGGTGCCAGCAAGGAGTTCTCTGGTAGTTTTTACACTGCTCTGCTAGGCAGCTGAAAGACACCACAAAAGTTGTTCTACCAGCTTTCTGGGCTGAGATGGGGAACCGCTGACTTTTTGACTCGGCCGGTGAAAAAATGTTCCAAACACACCCCATGCACAACTCCACCGGGAAGGTGCCAGCAAGGAGTTCTCTGGTAGTTTTTACACTGCTCTGCTAGGCAGCTGAAAGACACCACAAAAGTTGTTCTACCAGCTTTCTGGGCTGAGATGGGGAACCGCTGACTTTTGGACTCGGCCGGTGAAAAAATGTTCCAAACACACCCCATGCACAACTCCACCGGGGAAGGTGCCAGCAAGGAGTTCTCTGGTAGTTTTTACACTGCTCTGCTAGGCAGCTGAAAGACACCACAAAAGTTGTTCTACCAGCTTTCTGGGCTGAGATGGGGAACCGCTGACTTTTTGACTCGGCCGGTGAAAAAATGTTCCAAACACACCCCATGCACAACTCCACCGGGGAAGGTGCCAGCAAGGAGTTCTCTGGTAGTTTTTACACTGCTCTGCTAGGCAGCTGAAAGACACCACAAAAGTTGTTCTACCAGCTTTCTGGGCTGAGATGGGGAACCGCTGACTTTTGGACTCGGCCGGTGAAAAAATGTTCCAAACACACCCCATGCACAACTCCACCGGGGAAGGTGCCAGCAAGGAGTTCTCTGGTAGTTTTTACACTGCTCTGCTAGGCAGCTGAAAGACACCACAAAAGTTGTTCTACCAGCTTTCTGGGCTGAGATGGGGAACCGCTGACTTTTTGACTCGGCCGGTGAAAAAATGTTCCAAACACACCCCATGCACAACTCCACCGGGGAAGGTGCCAGCAAGGAGTTCTCTGGTAGTTTTTACACTGCTCTGCTAGGCAGCTGAAAGACACCACAAAAGTTGTTCTACCAGCTTTCTGGGCTGAGATGGGGAACCGCTGACTTTTTGACTCGGCCGGTGAAAAAATGTTCCAAACACACCCCATGCACAACTCCACCGGGAAGGTGCCAGCAAGGAGTTCTCTGGTAGTTTTTACACTGCTCTGCTAGGCAGCTGAAAGACACCACAAAAGTTGTTCTACCAGCTTTCTGGGCTGAGATGGGGAACCGCTGACTTTTTGACTCGGCCGGTGAAAAAATGTTCCAAACACACCCCATGCACAACTCCACCGGGGAAGGTGCCAGCAAGGAGTTCTCTGGTAGTTTTTACACTGCTCTGCTAGGCAGCTGAAAGACACCACAAAAGTTGTTCTACCAGCTTTCTGGGCTGAGATGGGGAACCGCTGACTTTTTGACTCGGCCGGTGAAAAAATGTTCCAAACACACCCCATGCACAACTCCACCGGGGAAGGTGCCAGCAAGGAGTTCTCTGGTAGTTTTTACACTGCTCTGCTAGGCAGCTGAAAGACACCACAAAAGTTGTTCTACCAGCTTTCTGGGCTGAGATGGGGAACCGCTGACTTTTTGACTCGGCCGGTGAAAAAATGTTCCAAACACACCCCATGCACAACTCCACCGGGAAGGTGCCAGCAAGGAGTTCTCTGGTAGTTTTTACACTGCTCTGCTAGGCAGCTGAAAGACACCACAAAAGTTGTTCTACCAGCTTTCTGGGCTGAGATGGGGAACCGCTGACTTTTTGGACTCGGCCGGTGAAAAAATGTTCCAAACACACCCCATGCACAACTCCACCGGGGAAGGTGCCAGCAAGGAGTTCTCTGGTAGTTTTTACACTGCTCTGCTAGGCAGCTGAAAGACACCACAAAAGTTGTTCTACCAGCTTTCTGGGCTGAGATGGGGAACCGCTGACTTTTTGACTCGGCCGGTGAAAAAATGTTCCAAACACACCCCATGCACAACTCCACCGGGGAAGGTGCCAGCAAGGAGTTCTCTGGTAGTTTTTACACTGCTCTGCTAGGCAGCTGAAAGACACCACAAAAGTTGTTCTACCAGCTTTCTGGGCTGAGATGGGGAACCGCTGACTTTTTGACTCGGCCGGTGAAAAAATGTTCCAAACACACCCCATGCACAACTCCACCGGGAAGGTGCCAGCAAGGAGTTCTCTGGTAGTTTTTACACTGCTCTGCTAGGCAGCTGAAAGACACCACAAAAGTTGTTCTACCAGCTTTCTGGGCTGAGATGGGGAACCGCTGACTTTTGACTCGGCCGGTGAAAAAATGTTCCAAACACACCCCATGCACAACTCCACCGGGGAAGGTGCCAGCAAGGAGTTCTCTGGTAGTTTTTACACTGCTCTGCTAGGCGGCTGAAAGACACCACAAAAGTTGTTCTACCAGCTTTCTGGGCTGAGATGGGGAACCGCTGACTTTTTGACTCGGCCGGTGAAAAAATGTTCCAAACACACCCCATGCACAACTCCACCGGGGAAGGTGCCAGCAAGGAGTTCTCTGGTAGTTTTTACACTGCTCTGCTAGGCAGCTGAAAGACACCACAAAAGTTGTTCTACCAGCTTTCTGGGCTGAGATGGGGAACCGCTGACTTTTTGACTCGGCCGGTGAAAAAATGTTCCAAACACACCCCATGCACAACTCCACCGGGGAAGGTGCCAGCAAGGAGTTCTCTGGTAGTTTTTACACTGCTCTGCTAGGCAGCTGAAAGACACCACAAAAGTTGTTCTACCAGCTTTCTGGGCTGAGATGGGGAACCGCTGACTTTTGACTCGGCCGGTGAAAAAATGTTCCAAACACACCCCATGCACAACTCCACCGGGGAAGGTGCCAGCAAGGAGTTCTCTGGTAGTTTTTACACTGCTCTGCTAGGCAGCTGAAAGACACCACAAAAGTTGTTCTACCAGCTTTCTGGGCTGAGATGGGGAACCGCTGACTTTTGACTCGGCCGGTGAAAAAATGTTCCAAACACACCCCATGCACAACTCCACCGGGGAAGGTGCCAGCAAGGAGTTCTCTGGTAGTTTTTACACTGCTCTGCTAGGCAGCTGAAAGACACCACAAAAGTTGTTCTACCAGCTTTCTGGGCTGAGATGGGGAACCGCTGACTTTTGGACTCGGCCGGTGAAAAAATGTTCCAAACACACCCCATGCACAACTCCACCGGGAAGGTGCCAGCAAGGAGTTCTCTGGTAGTTTTTACACTGCTCTGCTAGGCAGCTGAAAGACACCACAAAAGTTGTTCTACCAGCTTTCTGGGCTGAGATGGGGAACCGCTGACTTTTTGACTCGGCCGGTGAAAAAATGTTCCAAACACACCCCATGCACAACTCCACCGGGGAAGGTGCCAGCAAGGAGTTCTCTGGTAGTTTTTACACTGCTCTGCTAGGCAGCTGAAAGACACCACAAAAGTTGTTCTACCAGCTTTCTGGGCTGAGATGGGGAACCGCTGACTTTTTGACTCGGCCGGTGAAAAAATGTTCCAAACACACCCCATGCACAACTCCACCGGGGAAGGTGCCAGCAAGGAGTTCTCTGGTAGTTTTTACACTGCTCTGCTAGGCAGCTGAAAGACACCACAAAAGTTGTTCTACCAGCTTTCTGGGCTGAGATGGGGAACCGCTGACTTTTTGACTCGGCCGGTGAAAAAATGTTCCAAACACACCCCATGCACAACTCCACCGGGGAAGGTGCCAGCAAGGAGTTCTCTGGTAGTTTTTACACTGCTCTGCTAGGCAGCTGAAAGACACCACAAAAGTTGTTCTACCAGCTTTCTGGGCTGAGATGGGGAACCGCTGACTTTTTGACTCGGCCGGTGAAAAAATGTTCCAAACACACCCCATGCACAACTCCACCGGGGAAGGTGCCAGCAAGGAGTTCTCTGGTAGTTTTTACATTGCTCTGCTAGGCAGCTGAAAGACACCACAAAAGTTGTTCTACCAGCTTTCTGGGCTGAGATGGGGAACCGCTGACTTTTTGACTCGGCCGGTGAAAAAATGTTCCAAACACACCCCATGCACAACTCCACCGGGGAAGGTGCCAGCAAGGAGTTCTCTGGTAGTTTTTACACTGCTCTGCTAGGCAGCTGAAAGACACCACAAAAGTTGTTCTACCAGCTTTCTGGGCTGAGATGGGGAACCGCTGACTTTTTGACTCGGCCGGTGAAAAAATGTTCCAAACACACCCCATGCACAACTCCACCGGGGAAGGTGCCAGCAAGGAGTTCTCTGGTAGTTTTTACACTGCTCTGCTAGGCAGCTGAAAGACACCACAAAAGTTGTTCTACCAGCTTTCTGGGCTGAGATGGGGAACCGCTGACTTTTTGACTCGGCCGGTGAAAAAATGTTCCAAACACACCCCATGCACAACTCCACCGGGGAAGGTGCCAGCAAGGAGTTCTCTGGTAGTTTTTACACTGCTCTGCTAGGCAGCTGAAAGACACCACAAAAGTTGTTCTACCAGCTTTCTGGGCTGAGATGGGGAACCGCTGACTTTTTGACTCGGCCGGTGAAAAAATGTTCCAAACACACCCCATGCACAACTCCACCGGGGAAGGTGCCAGCAAGGAGTTCTCTGGTAGTTTTTACACTGCTCTGCTAGGCAGCTGAAAGACACCACAAAAGTTGTTCTACCAGCTTTCTGGGCTGAGATGGGGAACCGCTGACTTTTGACTCGGCCGGTGAAAAAATGTTCCAAACACACCCCATGCACAACTCCACCGGGGAAGGTGCCAGCAAGGAGTTCTCTGGTAGTTTTTACACTGCTCTGCTAGGCAGCTGAAAGACACCACAAAAGTTGTTCTACCAGCTTTCTGGGCTGAGATGGGGAACCGCTGACTTTTTGACTCGGCCGGTGAAAAAATGTTCCAAACACACCCCATGCACAACTCCACCGGGAAGGTGCCAGCAAGGAGTTCTCTGGTAGTTTTTACACTGCTCTGCTAGGCAGCTGAAAGACACCACAAAAGTTGTTCTACCAGCTTTCTGGGCTGAGATGGGGAACCGCTGACTTTTTGACTCGGCCGGTGAAAAAATGTTCCAAACACACCCCATGCACAACTCCACCGGGAAGGTGCCAGCAAGGAGTTCTCTGGTAGTTTTTACACTGCTCTGCTAGGCAGCTGAAAGACACCACAAAAGTTGTTCTACCAGCTTTCTGGGCTGAGATGGGGAACCGCTGACTTTTTGACTCGGCCGGTGAAAAAATGTTCCAAACACACCCCATGCACAACTCCACCGGGGAAGGTGCCAGCAAGGAGTTCTCTGGTAGTTTTTACACTGCTCTGCTAGGCAGCTGAAAGACACCACAAAAGTTGTTCTACCAGCTTTCTGGGCTGAGATGGGGAACCGCTGACTTTTTGACTCGGCCGGTGAAAAAATGTTCCAAACACACCCCATGCACAACTCCACCGGGGAAGGTGCCAGCAAGGAGTTCTCTGGTAGTTTTTACACTGCTCTGCTAGGCAGCTGAAAGACACCACAAAAGTTGTTCTACCAGCTTTCTGGGCTGAGATGGGGAACCGCTGACTTTTGACTCGGCCGGTGAAAAAATGTTCCAAACACACCCCATGCACAACTCCACCGGGGAAGGTGCCAGCAAGGAGTTCTCTGGTAGTTTTTACACTGCTCTGCTAGGCAGCTGAAAGACACCACAAAAGTTGTTCTACCAGCTTTCTGGGCTGAGATGGGGAACCGCTGACTTTTTGACTCGGCCGGTGAAAAAATGTTCCAAACACACCCCATGCACAACTCCACCGGGGAAGGTGCCAGCAAGGAGTTCTCTGGTAGTTTTTACACTGCTCTGCTAGGCAGCTGAAAGACACCACAAAAGTTGTTCTACCAGCTTTCTGGGCTGAGATGGGGAACCGCTGACTTTTTGACTCGGCCGGTGAAAAAATGTTCCAAACACACCCCATGCACAACTCCACCGGGGAAGGTGCCAGCAAGGAGTTCTCTGGTAGTTTTTACACTGCTCTGCTAGGCAGCTGAAAGACACCACAAAAGTTGTTCTACCAGCTTTCTGGGCTGAGATGGGGAACCGCTGACTTTTGGACTCGGCCGGTGAAAAAATGTTCCAAACACACCCCATGCACAACTCCACCGGGGAAGGTGCCAGCAAGGAGTTCTCTGGTAGTTTTTACACTGCTCTGCTAGGCAGCTGAAAGACACCACAAAAGTTGTTCTACCAGCTTTCTGGGCTGAGATGGGGAACCGCTGACTTTTTGACTCGGCCGGTGAAAAAATGTTCCAAACACACCCCATGCACAACTCCACCGGGGAAGGTGCCAGCAAGGAGTTCTCTGGTAGTTTTTACACTGCTCTGCTAGGCAGCTGAAAGACACCACAAAAGTTGTTCTACCAGCTTTCTGGGCTGAGATGGGGAACCGCTGACTTTTTGACTCGGCCGGTGAAAAAATGTTCCAAACACACCCCATGCACAACTCCACCGGGGAAGGTGCCAGCAAGGAGTTCTCTGGTAGTTTTTACACTGCTCTGCTAGGCAGCTGAAAGACACCACAAAAGTTGTTCTACCAGCTTTCTGGGCTGAGATGGGGAACCGCTGACTTTTTGACTCGGCCGGTGAAAAAATGTTCCAAACACACCCCATGCACAACTCCACCGGGAAGGTGCCAGCAAGGAGTTCTCTGGTAGTTTTTACACTGCTCTGCTAGGCAGCTGAAAGACACCACAAAAGTTGTTCTACCAGCTTTCTGGGCTGAGATGGGGAACCGCTGACTTTTTGACTCGGCCGGTGAAAAAATGTTCCAAACACACCCCATGCACAACTCCACCGGGGAAGGTGCCAGCAAGGAGTTCTCTGGTAGTTTTTACACTGCTCTGCTAGGCAGCTGAAAGACACCACAAAAGTTGTTCTACCAGCTTTCTGGGCTGAGATGGGGAACCGCTGACTTTTTGACTCGGCCGGTGAAAAAATGTTCCAAACACACCCCATGCACAACTCCACCGGGGAAGGTGCCAGCAAGGAGTTCTCTGGTAGTTTTTACACTGCTCTGCTAGGCAGCTGAAAGACACCACAAAAGTTGTTCTACCAGCTTTCTGGGCTGAGATGGGGAACCGCTGACTTTTTGACTCGGCCGGTGAAAAAATGTTCCAAACACACCCCATGCACAACTCCACCGGGGAAGGTGCCAGCAAGGAGTTCTCTGGTAGTTTTTACACTGCTCTGCTAGGCAGCTGAAAGACACCACAAAAGTTGTTCTACCAGCTTTCTGGGCTGAGATGGGGAACCGCTGACTTTTTGACTCGGCCGGTGAAAAAATGTTCCAAACACACCCCATGCACAACTCCACCGGGGAAGGTGCCAGCAAGGAGTTCTCTGGTAGTTTTTACACTGCTCTGCTAGGCAGCTGAAAGACACCACAAAAGTTGTTCTACCAGCTTTCTGGGCTGAGATGGGGAACCGCTGACTTTTTGACTCGGCCGGTGAAAAAATGTTCCAAACACACCCCATGCACACCTCCACCGGGGAAGGTGCCAGCAAGGAGTTCTCTGGTAGTTTTTACACTGCTCTGCTAGGCAGCTGAAAGACACCACAAAAGTTGTTCTACCAGCTTTCTGGGCTGAGATGGGGAACCGCTGACTTTTTGACTCGGCCGGTGAAAAAATGTTCCAAACACACCCCATGCACAACTCCACCGGGGAAGGTGCCAGCAAGGAGTTCTCTGGTAGTTTTTACACTGCTCTGCTAGGCAGCTGAAAGACACCACAAAAGTTGTTCTACCAGCTTTCTGGGCTGAGATGGGGAACCGCTGACTTTTTGACTCGGCCGGTGAAAAAATGTTCCAAACACACCCCATGCACAACTCCACCGGGGAAGGTGCCAGCAAGGAGTTCTCTGGTAGTTTTTACACTGCTCTGCTAGGCAGCTGAAAGACACCACAAAAGTTGTTCTACCAGCTTTCTGGGCTGAGATGGGGAACCGCTGACTTTTGACTCGGCCGGTGAAAAAATGTTCCAAACACACCCCATGCACAACTCCACCGGGGAAGGTGCCAGCAAGGAGTTCTCTGGTAGTTTTTACACTGCTCTGCTAGGCAGCTGAAAGACACCACAAAAGTTGTTCTACCAGCTTTCTGGGCTGAGATGGGGAACCGCTGACTTTTTGACTCGGCCGGTGAAAAAATGTTCCAAACACACCCCATGCACAACTCCACCGGGGAAGGTGCCAGCAAGGAGTTCTCTGGTAGTTTTTACACTGCTCTGCTAGGCAGCTGAAAGACACCACAAAAGTTGTTCTACCAGCTTTCTGGGCTGAGATGGGGAACCGCTGACTTTTTGACTCGGCCGGTGAAAAAATGTTCCAAACACACCCCATGCACAACTCCACCGGGGAAGGTGCCAGCAAGGAGTTCTCTGGTAGTTTTTACACTGCTCTGCTAGGCAGCTGAAAGACACCACAAAAGTTGTTCTACCAGCTTTCTGGGCTGAGATGGGGAACCGCTGACTTTTTGACTCGGCCGGTGAAAAAATGTTCCAAACACACCCCATGCACAACTCCACCGGGGAAGGTGCCAGCAAGGAGTTCTCTGGTAGTTTTTACACTGCTCTGCTAGGCAGCTGAAAGACACCACAAAAGTTGTTCTACCAGCTTTCTGGGCTGAGATGGGGAACCGCTGACTTTTTGACTCGGCCGGTGAAAAAATGTTCCAAACACACCCCATGCACAACTCCACCGGGGAAGGTGCCAGCAAGGAGTTCTCTGGTAGTTTTTACACTGCTCTGCTAGGCAGCTGAAAGACACCACAAAAGTTGTTCTACCAGCTTTCTGGGCTGAGATGGGGAACCGCTGACTTTTTGACTCGGCCGGTGAAAAAATGTTCCAAACACACCCCATGCACAACTCCACCGGGGAAGGTGCCAGCAAGGAGTTCTCTGGTAGTTTTTACACTGCTCTGCTAGGCAGCTGAAAGACACCACAAAAGTTGTTCTACCAGCTTTCTGGGCTGAGATGGGGAACCGCTGACTTTTGGACTCGGCCGGTGAAAAAATGTTCCAAACACACCCCATGCACAACTCCACCGGGGAAGGTGCCAGCAAGGAGTTCTCTGGTAGTTTTTACACTGCTCTGCTAGGCAGCTGAAAGACACCACAAAAGTTGTTCTACCAGCTTTCTGGGCTGAGATGGGGAACCGCTGACTTTTTGACTCGGCCGGTGAAAAAATGTTCCAAACACACCCCATGCACAACTCCACCGGGGAAGGTGCCAGCAAGGAGTTCTCTGGTAGTTTTTACACTGCTCTGCTAGGCAGCTGAAAGACACCACAAAAGTTGTTCTACCAGCTTTCCGGGCTGAGATGGGGAACCGCTGACTTTTTGACTCGGCCGGTGAAAAAATGTTCCAAACACACCCCATGCACAACTCCACCGGGAAGGTGCCAGCAAGGAGTTCTCTGGTAGTTTTTACACTGCTCTGCTAGGCAGCTGAAAGACACCACAAAAGTTGTTCTACCAGCTTTCTGGGCTGAGATGGGGAACCGCTGACTTTTTGACTCGGCCGGTGAAAAAATGTTCCAAACACACCCCATGCACAACTCCACCGGGGAAGGTGCCAGCAAGGAGTTCTCTGGTAGTTTTTACACTGCTCTGCTAGGCAGCTGAAAGACACCACAAAAGTTGTTCTACCAGCTTTCTGGGCTGAGATGGGGAACCGCTGACTTTTTGACTCGGCCGGTGAAAAAATGTTCCAAACACACCCCATGCACAACTCCACCGGGGAAGGTGCCAGCAAGGAGTTCTCTGGTAGTTTTTACACTGCTCTGCTAGGCAGCTGAAAGACACCACAAAAGTTGTTCTACCAGCTTTCTGGGCTGAGATGGGGAACCGCTGACTTTTTGACTCGGCCGGTGAAAAAATGTTCCAAACACACCCCATGCACAACTCCACCGGGGAAGGTGCCAGCAAGGAGTTCTCTGGTAGTTTTTACACTGCTCTGCTAGGCAGCTGAAAGACACCACAAAAGTTGTTCTACCAGCTTTCTGGGCTGAGATGGGGAACCGCTGACTTTTTGACTCGGCCGGTGAAAAAATGTTCCAAACACACCCCATGCACAACTCCACCGGGGAAGGTGCCAGCAAGGAGTTCTCTGGTAGTTTTTACACTGCTCTGCTAGGCAGCTGAAAGACACCACAAAAGTTGTTCTACCAGCTTTCTGGGCTGAGATGGGGAACCGCTGACTTTTTGACTCGGCCGGTGAAAAAATGTTCCAAACACACCCCATGCACAACTCCACCGGGGAAGGTGCCAGCAAGGAGTTCTCTGGTAGTTTTTACACTGCTCTGCTAGGCAGCTGAAAGACACCACAAAAGTTGTTCTACCAGCTTTCTGGGCTGAGATGGGGAACCGCTGACTTTTTGACTCGGCCGGTGAAAAAATGTTCCAAACACACCCCATGCACAACTCCACCGGGGAAGGTGCCAGCAAGGAGTTCTCTGGTAGTTTTTACAATGCTCTGCTAGGCAGCTGAAAGACACCACAAAAGTTGTTCTACCAGCTTTCTGGGCTGAGATGGGGAACCGCTGACTTTTTGACTCGGCCGGTGAAAAAATGTTCCAAACACACCCCATGCACAACTCCACCGGGGAAGGTGCCAGCAAGGAGTTCTCTGGTAGTTTTTACACTGCTCTGCTAGGCAGCTGAAAGACACCACAAAAGTTGTTCTACCAGCTTTCTGGGCTGAGATGGGGAACCGCTGACTTTTTGACTCGGCCGGTGAAAAAATGTTCCAAACACACCCCATGCACAACTCCACCGGGAAGGTGCCAGCAAGGAGTTCTCTGGTAGTTTTTACACTGCTCTGCTAGGCAGCTGAAAGACACCACAAAAGTTGTTCTACCAGCTTTCTGGGCTGAGATGGGGAACCGCTGACTTTTTGACTCGGCCGGTGAAAAAATGTTCCAAACACACCCCATGCACAACTCCACCGGGAAGGTGCCAGCAAGGAGTTCTCTGGTAGTTTTTACACTGCTCTGCTAGGCAGCTGAAAGACACCACAAAAGTTGTTCTACCAGCTTTCTGGGCTGAGATGGGGAACCGCTGACTTTTGGACTCGGCCGGTGAAAAAATGTTCCAAACACACCCCATGCACAACTCCACCGGGGAAGGTGCCAGCAAGGAGTTCTCTGGTAGTTTTTACACTGCTCTGCTAGGCAGCTGAAAGACACCACAAAAGTTGTTCTACCAGCTTTCTGGGCTGAGATGGGGAACCGCTGACTTTTTGACTCGGCCGGTGAAAAAATGTTCCAAACACACCCCATGCACAACTCCACCGGGGAAGGTGCCAGCAAGGAGTTCTCTGGTAGTTTTTACACTGCTCTGCTAGGCAGCTGAAAGACACCACAAAAGTTGTTCTACCAGCTTTCTGGGCTGAGATGGGGAACCGCTGACTTTTTGACTCGGCCGGTGAAAAAATGTTCCAAACACACCCCATGCACAACTCCACCGGGGAAGGTGCCAGCAAGGAGTTCTCTGGTAGTTTTTACACTGCTCTGCTAGGCAGCTGAAAGACACCACAAAAGTTGTTCTACCAGCTTTCTGGGCTGAGATGGGGAACCGCTGACTTTTTGACTCGGCCGGTGAAAAAATGTTCCAAACACACCCCATGCACAACTCCACCGGGAAGGTGCCAGCAAGGAGTTCTCTGGTAGTTTTTACACTGCTCTGCTAGGCAGCTGAAAGACACCACAAAAGTTGTTCTACCAGCTTTCTGGGCTGAGATGGGGAACCGCTGACTTTTTGACTCGGCCGGTGAAAAAATGTTCCAAACACACCCCATGCACAACTCCACCGGGGAAGGTGCCAGCAAAGAGTTCTCTGGTAGTTTTTACACTGCTCTGCTAGGCAGCTGAAAGACACCACAAAAGTTGTTCTACCAGCTTTCTGGGCTGAGATGGGGAACCGCTGACTTTTTGACTCGGCCGGTGAAAAAATGTTCCAAACACACCCCATGCACAACTCCACCGGGGAAGGTGCCAGCAAGGAGTTCTCTGGTAGTTTTTACACTGCTCTGCTAGGCAGCTGAAAGACACCACAAAAGTTGTTCTACCAGCTTTCTGGGCTGAGATGGGGAACCGCTGACTTTTGACTCGGCCGGTGAAAAAATGTTCCAAACACACCCCATGCACAACTCCACCGGGGAAGGTGCCAGCAAAGAGTTCTCTGGTAGTTTTTACACTGCTCTGCTAGGCAGCTGAAAGACACCACAAAAGTTGTTCTACCAGCTTTCTGGGCTGAGATGGGGAACCGCTGACTTTTTGACTCGGCCGGTGAAAAAATGTTCCAAACACACCCCATGCACAACTCCACCGGGGAAGGTGCCAGCAAGGAGTTCTCTGGTAGTTTTTACACTGCTCTGCTAGGCAGCTGAAAGACACCACAAAAGTTGTTCTACCAGCTTTCTGGGCTGAGATGGGGAACCGCTGACTTTTTGACTCGGCCGGTGAAAAAATGTTCCAAACACACCCCATGCACAACTCCACCGGGGAAGGTGCCAGCAAGGAGTTCTCTGGTAGTTTTTACACTGCTCTGCTAGGCAGCTGAAAGACACCACAAAAGTTGTTCTACCAGCTTTCTGGGCTGAGATGGGGAACCGCTGACTTTTGGTCTCGGCCGGTGAAAAAATGTTCCAAACACACCCCATGCACAACTCCACCGGGGAAGGTGCCAGCAAAGAGTTCTCTGGTAGTTTTTACACTGCTCTGCTAGGCAGCTGAAAGACACCACAAAAGTTGTTCTACCAGCTTTCTGGGCTGAGATGGGGAACCGCTGACTTTTTGACTCGGCCGGTGAAAAAATGTTCCAAACACACCCCATGCACAACTCCACCGGGGAAGGTGCCAGCAAGGAGTTCTCTGGTAGTTTTTACACTGCTCTGCTAGGCAGCTGAAAGACACCACAAAAGTCGTTCTACCAGCTTTCTGGGCTGAGATGGGGAACCGCTGACTTTTGACTCGGCCGGTGAAAAAATGTTCCAAACACACCCCATGCACAACTCCACCGGGGAAGGTGCCAGCAAGGAGTTCTCTGGTAGTTTTTACACTGCTCTGCTAGGCAGCTGAAAGACACCACAAAAGTTGTTCTACCAGCTTTCTGGGCTGAGATGGGGAACCGCTGACTTTTGGACTCGGCCGGTGAAAAAATGTTCCAAACACACCCCATGCACAACTCCACCGGGGAAGGTGCCAGCAAGGAGTTCTCTGGTAGTTTTTACACTGCTCTGCTAGGCAGCTGAAAGACACCACAAAAGTTGTTCTACCAGCTTTCTGGGCTGAGATGGGGAACCGCTGACTTTTTGACTCGGCCGGTGAAAAAATGTTCCAAACACACCCCATGCACAACTCCACCGGGGAAGGTGCCAGCAAGGAGTTCTCTGGTAGTTTTTACACTGCTCTGCTAGGCAGCTGAAAGACACCACAAAAGTTGTTCTACCAGCTTTCTGGGCTGAGATGGGGAACCGCTGACTTTTTGACTCGGCCGGTGAAAAAATGTTCCAAACACACCCCATGCACAACTCCACCGGGGAAGGTGCCAGCAAGGAGTTCTCTGGTAGTTTTTACACTGCTCTGCTAGGCAGCTGAAAGACACCACAAAAGTTGTTCTACCAGCTTTCTGGGCTGAGATGGGGAACCGCTGACTTTTGACTCGGCCGGTGAAAAAATGTTCCAAACACAACCCATGCACAACTCCACCGGGAAGGTGCCAGCAAGGAGTTCTCTGGTAGTTTTTACACTGCTCTGCTAGGCAGCTGAAAGACACCACAAAAGTTGTTCTACCAGCTTTCTGGGCTGAGATGGGGAACCGCTGACTTTTTGACTCGGCCGGTGAAAAAATGTTCCAAACACACCCCATGCACAACTCCACCGGGGAAGGTGCCAGCAAGGAGTTCTCTGGTAGTTTTTACACTGCTCTGCTAGGCAGCTGAAAGACACCACAAAAGTTGTTCTACCAGCTTTCTGGGCTGAGATGGGGAACCGCTGACTTTTTGACTCGGCCGGTGAAAAAATGTTCCAAACACACCCCATGCACAACTCCACCGGGGAAGGTGCCAGCAAGGAGTTCTCTGGTAGTTTTTACACTGCTCTGCTAGGCAGCTGAAAGACACCACAAAAGTTGTTCTACCAGCTTTCTGGGCTGAGATGGGGAACCGCTGACTTTTGGACTCGGCCGGTGAAAAAATGTTCCAAACACACCCCATGCACAACTCCACCGGGGAGGTGCCAGCAAGGAGTTCTCTGGTAGTTTTTACACTGCTCTGCTAGGCAGCTGAAAGACACCACAAAAGTTGTTCTACCAGCTTTCCGGGCTGAGATGGGGAACCGCTGACTTTTTGACTCGGCCGGTGAAAAAATGTTCCAAACACACCCCATGCACAACTCCACCGGGGAAGGTGCCAGCAAGGAGTTCTCTGGTAGTTTTTACACTGCTCTGCTAGGCAGCTGAAAGACACCACAAAAGTTGTTCTACCAGCTTTCTGGGCTGAGATGGGGAACCGCTGACTTTTTGACTCGGCCGGTGAAAAAATGTTCCAAACACACCCCATGCACAACTCCACCGGGAAGGTGCCAGCAAGGAGTTCTCTGGTAGTTTTTACACTGCTCTGCTAGGCAGCTGAAAGACACCACAAAAGTTGTTCTACCAGCTTTCTGGGCTGAGATGGGGAACCGCTGACTTTTTGACTCGGCCGGTGAAAAAATGTTCCAAACACACCCCATGCACAACTCCACCGGGAAGGTGCCAGCAAGGAGTTCTCTGGTAGTTTTTACACTGCTCTGCTAGGCAGCTGAAAGACACCACAAAAGTTGTTCTACCAGCTTTCTGGGCTGAGATGGGGAACCGCTGACTTTTGGACTCGGCCGGTGAAAAAATGTTCCAAACACACCCCATGCACAACTCCACCGGGGAAGGTGCCAGCAAGGAGTTCTCTGGTAGTTTTTACACTGCTCTGCTAGGCAGCTGAAAGACACCACAAAAGTTGTTCTACCAGCTTTCTGGGCTGAGATGGGGAACCGCTGACTTTCTGACTCGGCCGGTGAAAAAATGTTCCAAACACACCCCATGCACAACTCCACCGGGGAAGGTGCCAGCAAGGAGTTCTCTGGTAGTTTTTACACTGCTCTGCTAGGCAGCTGAAAGACACCACAAAAGTTGTTCTACCAGCTTTCTGGGCTGAGATGGGGAACCGCTGACTTTTTGACTCGGCCGGTGAAAAAATGTTCCAAACACACCCCATGCACAACTCCACCGGTGAAGGTGCCAGCAAGGAGTTCTCTGGTAGTTTTTACACTGCTCTGCTAGGCAGCTGAAAGACACCACAAAAGTTGTTCTACCAGCTTTCTGGGCTGAGATGGGGAACCGCTGACTTTTGACTCGGCCGGTGAAAAAATGTTCCAAACACACCCCATGCACAACTCCACCGGGGAAGGTGCCAGCAAGGAGTTCTCTGGTAGTTTTTACACTGCTCTGCTAGGCAGCTGAAAGACACCACAAAAGTTGTTCTACCAGCTTTCTGGGCTGAGATGGGGAACCGCTGACTTTTTGACTCGGCCGGTGAAAAAATGTTCCAAACACACCCCATGCACAACTCCACCGGGAAGGTGCCAGCAAGGAGTTCTCTGGTAGTTTTTACACTGCTCTGCTAGGCAGCTGAAAGACACCACAAAAGTTGTTCTACCAGCTTTCTGGGCTGAGATGGGGAACCGCTGACTTTTTGGACTCGGCCGGTGAAAAAATGTTGCAAACACACCCCATGCACAACTCCACCGGGAAGGTGCCAGCAAGGAGTTCTCTGGTAGTTTTTACACTGCTCTGCTAGGCAGCTGAAAGACACCACAAAAGTTGTTCTACCAGCTTTCTGGGCTGAGATGGGGAACCGCTGACTTTTTGACTCGGCCGGTGAAAAAATGTTCCAAACACACCCCATGCACAACTCCACCGGGGAAGGTGCCAGCAAGGAGTTCTCTGGTAGTTTTTACACTGCTCTGCTAGGCAGCTGAAAGACACCACAAAAGTTGTTCTACCAGCTTTCTGGGCTGAGATGGGGAACCGCTGACTTTTGACTCGGCCGGTGAAAAAATGTTCCAAACACACCCCATGCACAACTCCACCGGGGAAGGTGCCAGCAAGGAGTTCTCTGGTAGTTTTTACACTGCTCTGCTAGGCAGCTGAAAGACACCACAAAAGTTGTTCTACCAGCTTTCTGGGCTGAGATGGGGAACCGCTGACTTTTTGACTCGGCCGGTGAAAAAATGTTCCAAACACACCCCATGCACAACTCCACCGGGGAAGGTGCCAGCAAGGAGTTCTCTGGTAGTTTTTACACTGCTCTGCTAGGCAGCTGAAAGACACCACAAAAGTTGTTCTACCAGCTTTCCTGGCTGAGATGGGGAACCGCTGACTTTTTGACTCGGCCGGTGAAAAAATGTTCCAAACACACCCCATGCACAACTCCACCGGGGAAGGTGCCAGCAAGGAGTTCTCTGGTAGTTTTTACACTGCTCTGCTAGGCAGCTGAAAGACACCACAAAAGTTGTTCTACCAGCTTTCCTGGCTGAGATGGGGAACCGCTGACTTTTGACTCGGCCGGTGAAAAAATGTTCCAAACACACCCCATGCACAACTCCACCGGGGAAGGTGCCAGCAAGGAGTTCTCTGGTAGTTTTTACACTGCTCTGCTAGGCAGCTGAAAGACACCACAAAAGTTGTTCTACCAGCTTTCCTGGCTGAGATGGGGAACCGCTGACTTTTTGACTCGGCCGGTGAAAAAATGTTCCAAACACACCCCATGCACAACTCCACCGGGGAAGGTGCCAGCAAGGAGTTCTCTGGTAGTTTTTACACTGCTCTGCTAGGCAGCTGAAAGACACCACAAAAGTTGTTCTACCAGCTTTCTGGGCTGAGATGGGGAACCGCTGACTTTTTGACTCGGCCGGTGAAAAAATGTTCCAAACACACCCCATGCACAACTCCACCGGGGAAGGTGCCAGCAAGGAGTTCTCTGGTAGTTTTTACACTGCTCTGCTAGGCAGCTGAAAGACACCACAAAAGTTGTTCTACCAGCTTTCTGGGCTGAGATGGGGAACCGCTGACTTTTGACTCGGCCGGTGAAAAAATGTTCCAAACACACCCCATGCACAACTCCACCGGGGAAGGTGCCAGCAAGGAGTTCTCTGGTAGTTTTTACACTGCTCTGCTAGGCAGCTGAAAGACACCACAAAAGTTGTTCTACCAGCTTTCTGGGCTGAGATGGGGAACCGCTGACTTTTTGACTCGGCCGGTGAAAAAATGTTCCAAACACACCCCATGCACAACTCCACCGGGGAAGGTGCCAGCAAGGAGTTCTCTGGTAGTTTTTACACTGCTCTGCTAGGCAGCTGAAAGACACCACAAAAGTTGTTCTACCAGCTTTCTGGGCTGAGATGGGGAACCGCTGACTTTTTGACTCGGCCGGTGAAAAAATGTTCCAAACACACCCCATGCACAACTCCACCGGGGAAGGTGCCAGCAAGGAGTTCTCTGGTAGTTTTTACACTGCTCTGCTAGGCAGCTGAAAGACACCACAAAAGTTGTTCTACCAGCTTTCTGGGCTGAGATGGGGAACCGCTGACTTTTTGACTCGGCCGGTGAAAAAATGTTCCAAACACACCCCATGCACAACTCCACCGGGGAAGGTGCCAGCAAGGAGTTCTCTGGTAGTTTTTACACTGCTCTGCTAGGCAGCTGAAAGACACCACAAAAGTTGTTCTACCAGCTTTCTGGGCTGAGATGGGGAACCGCTGACTTTTTGACTCGGCCGGTGAAAAAATGTTCCAAACACACCCCATGCACAACTCCACCGGGAAGGTGCCAGCAAGGAGTTCTCTGGTAGTTTTTACACTGCTCTGCTAGGCAGCTGAAAGACACCACAAAAGTTGTTCTACCAGCTTTCTGGGCTGAGATGGGGAACCGCTGACTTTTGACTCGGCCGTGAAAAAATGTTCCAAACACACCCCATGCACAACTCCACCGGGGAAGGTGCCAGCAAGGAGTTCTCTGGTAGTTTTTTACACTGCTCTGCTAGGCAGCTGAAAGACACCACAAAAGTTGTTCTACCAGCTTTCTGGGCTGAGATGGGGAACCGCTGACTTTTGGACTCGGCCGGTGAAAAAATGTTCCAAACACACCCCATGCACAACTCCACGGGGAAGGTGCCAGCAAGGAGTTCTCTGGTAGTTTTTACACTGCTCTGCTAGGCAGCTGAAAGACACCACAAAAGTTGTTCTACCAGCTTTCTGGGCTGAGATGGGGAACCGCTGACTTTTTGACTCGGCCGGTGAAAAAAATGTTCCAAACACACCCCATGCACAACTCCACCGGGAAGGTGCCAGCAAGGAGTTCTCTGGTAGTTTTTACACTGCTCTGCTAGGCAGCTGAAAGACACCACAAAAGTTGTTCTACCAGCTTTCTGGGCTGAGATGGGGAACCGCTGACTTTTGGACTCGGCCGGTGAAAAAATGTTCCAAACACACCCCATGCACAACTCCACCGGGGAAGGTGCCAGCAAGGAGTTCTCTGGTAGTTTTTACACTGCTCTGCTAGGCAGCTGAAAGACACCACAAAAGTTGTTCTACCAGCTTTCTGGGCTGAGATGGGGAACCGCTGACTTTTGGACTCGGCCGGTGAAAAAATGTTCCAAACACACCCCATGCACAACTCCACCGGGAAGGTGCCAGCAAGGAGTTCTCTGGTAGTTTTTACACTGCTCTGCTAGGCAGCTGAAAGACACCACAAAAGTTGTTCTACCAGCTTTCTGGGCTGAGATGGGGAACCGCTGACTTTTGGACTCGGCCGGTGAAAAAATGTTCCAAACACACCCCATGCACACCTCCACCGGGGAAGGTGCCAGCAAGGAGTTCTCTGGTAGTTTTTACACTGCTCTGCTAGGCAGCTGAAAGACACCACAAAAGTTGTTCTACCAGCTTTCTGGGCTGAGATGGGGAACCGCTGACTTTTTGACTCGGCCGGTGAAAAAATGTTCCAAACACACCCCATGCACAACTCCACCGGGAAGGTGCCAGCAAGGAGTTCTCTGGTAGTTTTTACACTGCTCTGCTAGGCAGCTGAAAGACACCACAAAAGTTGTTCTACCAGCTTTCTGGGCTGAGATGGGGAACCGCTGACTTTTGGACTCGGCCGGTGAAAAAATGTTCCAAACACACCCCATGCACAACTCCACCGGGGAAGGTGCCAGCAAGGAGTTCTCTGGTAGTTTTTACACTGCTCTGCTAGGCAGCTGAAAGACACCACAAAAGTTGTTCTACCAGCTTTCTGGGCTGAGATGGGGAACCGCTGACTTTTGACTCGGCCGGTGAAAAAATGTTCCAAACACACCCCATGCACACCTCCACCGGGAAGGTGCCAGCAAGGAGTTCTCTGGTAGTTTTTACACTGCTCTGCTAGGCAGCTGAAAGACACCACAAAAGTTGTTCTACCAGCTTTCTGGGCTGAGATGGGGAACCGCTGACTTTTTGACTCGGCCGGTGAAAAAATGTTCCAAACACACCCCATGCACAACTCCACCGGGAAAGGTGCCAGCAAGGAGTTCTCTGGTAGTTTTTACACTGCTCTGCTAGGCAGCTGAAAGACACCACAAAAGTTGTTCTACCAGCTTTCTGGGCTGAGATGGGAACCGCTGACTTTTGGACTCGGCCGGTGAAAAAATGTTCCAAACACACCCCATGCACAACTCCACCGGGGAAGGTGCCAGCAAGGAGTTCTCTGGTAGTTTTTACACTGCTCTGCTAGGCAGCTGAAAGACACCACAAAAGTTGTTCTACCAGCTTTCTGGGCTGAGATGGGGAACCGCTGACTTTTTGACTCGGCCGGTGAAAAAATGTTCCAAACACACCCCATGCACAACTCCACCGGGGAAGGTGCCAGCAAGGAGTTCTCTGGTAGTTTTTACACTGCTCTGCTAGGCAGCTGAAAGACACCACAAAAGTTGTTCTACCAGCTTTCTGGGCTGAGATGGGGAACCGCTGACTTTTGGACTCGGCCGGTGAAAAAATGTTCCAAACACACCCCATGCACAACTCCACCGGGGAAGGTGCCAGCAAGGAGTTCTCTGGTAGTTTTTACACTGCTCTGCTAGGCAGCTGAAAGACACCACAAAAGTTGTTCTACCAGCTTTCTGGGCTGAGATGGGAAACCGCTGACTTTTGGACTCGGCCGGTGAAAAAATGTTCCAAACACACCCCATGCACAACTCCACCGGGGAAGGTGCCAGCAAGGAGTTCTCTGGTAGTTTTTACACTGCTCTGCTAGGCAGCTGAAAGACACCACAAAAGTTGTTCTACCAGCTTTCTGGGCTGAGATGGGGAACCGCTGACTTTTGGACTCGGCCGGTGAAAAAATGTTCCAAACACACCCCATGCACAACTCCACCGGGGAAGGTGCCAGCAAGGAGTTCTCTGGTAGTTTTTACACTGCTCTGCTAGGCAGCTGAAAGACACCACAAAAGTTGTTCTACCAGCTTTCTGGGCTGAGATGGGGAACCGCTGACTTTTGGACTCGGCCGGTGAAAAAATGTTCCAAACACACCCCATGCACAACTCCACCGGGAAGGTGCCAGCAAGGAGTTCTCTGGTAGTTTTTACACTGCTCTGCTAGGCAGCTGAAAGACACCACAAAAGTTGTTCTACCAGCTTTCTGGGCTGAGATGGGGAACCGCTGACTTTTGGACTCGGCCGGTGAAAAAATGTTCCAAACACACCCCATGCACAACTCCACCGGGGAAGGTGCCAGCAAGGAGTTCTCTGGTAGTTTTTACACTGCTCTGCTAGGCAGCTGAAAGACACCACAAAAGTTGTTCTACCAGCTTTCTGGGCTGAGATGGGGAACCGCTGACTTTTGGACTCGGCCGGTGAAAAAATGTTCCAAACACACCCCATGCACAACTCCACCGGGGAAGGTGCCAGCAAGGAGTTCTCTGGTAGTTTTTACACTGCTCTGCTAGGCAGCTGAAAGACACCACAAAAGTTGTTCTACCAGCTTTCTGGGCTGAGATGGGGAACCGCTGACTTTTTGACTCGGCCGGTGAAAAAATGTTCCAAACACACCCCATGCACAACTCCACCGGGGAAGGTGCCAGCAAGGAGTTCTCTGGTAGTTTTTACACTGCTCTGCTAGGCAGCTGAAAGACACCACAAAAGTTGTTCTACCAGCTTTCTGGGCTGAGATGGGGAACCGCTGACTTTTGGACTCGGCCGGTGAAAAAATGTTCCAAACACACCCCATGCACAACTCCACCGGGGAAGGTGCCAGCAAGGAGTTCTCTGGTAGTTTTTACACTGCTCTGCTAGGCAGCTGAAAGACACCACAAAAGTTGTTCTACCAGCTTTCTGGGCTGAGATGGGGAACCGCTGACTTTTTGACTCGGCCGGTGAAAAAATGTTCCAAACACACCCCATGCACAACTCCACCGGGAAGGTGCCAGCAAGGAGTTCTCTGGTAGTTTTTACACTGCTCTGCTAGGCAGCTGAAAGACACCACAAAAGTTGTTCTACCAGCTTTCTGGGCTGAGATGGGGAACCGCTGACTTTTTGACTCGGCCGGTGAAAAAATGTTCCAAACACACCCCATGCACAACTCCACCGGGGAAGGTGCCAGCAAGGAGTTCTCTGGTAGTTTTACACTGCTCTGCTAGGCAGCTGAAAGACACCACAAAAGTTGTTCTACCAGCTTTCTGGGCTGAGATGGGGAACCGCTGACTTTTGGACTCGGCCGGTGAAAAAATGTTCCAAACACACCCCATGCACAACTCCACCGGGGAGGTGCCAGCAAGGAGTTCTCTGGTAGTTTTTACACTGCTCTGCTAGGCAGCTGAAAGACACCACAAAAGTTGTTCTACCAGCTTTCTGGGCTGAGATGGGGAACCGCTGACTTTTTGACTCGGCCGGTGAAAAAATGTTCCAAACACACCCCATGCACAACTCCACCGGGAAGGTGCCAGCAAGGAGTTCTCTGGTAGTTTTTACACTGCTCTGCTAGGCAGCTGAAAGACACCACAAAAGTTGTTCTACCACCTTTCTGGGCTGAGATGGGGAACCGCTGACTTTTTGGACTCGGCCGGTGAAAAAATGTTCCAAACACACCCCATGCACAACACCACCGGGAAGGTGCCAGCAAGGAGTTCTCTGGTAGTTTTTACACTGCTCTGCTAGGCAGCTGAAAGACACCACAAAAGTTGTTCTACCAGCTTTCTGGGCTGAGATGGGGAACCGCTGACTTTTTGGACTCGGCCGGTGAAAAAATGTTCCAAACACACCCCATGCACAACTCCACCGGGGAAGGTGCCAGCAAGGAGTTCTCTGGTAGTTTTTACACTGCTCTGCTAGGCAGCTGAAAGACACCACAAAAGTTGTTCTACCAGCTTTCTGGGCTGAGATGGGGAACCGCTGACTTTTGGACTCGGCCGGTGAAAAAATGTTCCAAACACACCCCATGCACAACTCCACCGGGGAAGGTGCCAGCAAGGAGTTCTCTGGTAGTTTTTACACTGCTCTGCTAGGCAGCTGAAAGACACCACAAAAGTTGTTCTACCAGCTTTCTGGGCTGAGATGGGGAACCGCTGACTTTTGGACTCGGCCGGTGAAAAAATGTTCCAAACACACCCCATGCACAACTCCACCGGGGAAGGTGCCAGCAAGGAGTTCTCTGGTAGTTTTTTACACTGCTCTGCTAGGCAGCTGAAAGACACCACAAAAGTTGTTCTACCAGCTTTCTGGCTGAGATGGGGAACCGCTGACTTTTGGACTCGGCCGGTGAAAAAATGTTCCAAACACACCCCATGCACAACTCCACCGGGGAAGGTGCCAGCAAGGAGTTCTCTGGTAGTTTTTACACTGCTCTGCTAGGCAGCTGAAAGACACCACAAAAGTTGTTCTACCAGCTTTCTGGGCTGAGATGGGGAACCGCTGACTTTTGGACTCGGCCGGTGAAAAAATGTTCCAAACACACCCCATGCACACCTCCACCGGGGAAGGTGCCAGCAAGGAGTTCTCTGGTAGTTTTTACACTGCTCTGCTAGGCAGCTGAAAGACACCACAAAAGTTGTTCTACCAGCTTTCTGGGCTGAGATGGGGAACCGCTGACTTTTTGGACTCGGCCGGTGAAAAAATGTTCCAAACACACCCCATGCACCACTCCACCGGGGAAGGTGCCAGCAAGGAGTTCTCTGGTAGTTTTTACACTGCTCTGCTAGGCAGCTGAAAGACACCACAAAAGTTGTTCTACCAGCTTTCTGGGCTGAGATGGGGAACCGCTGACTTTTGGACTCGGCGGTGAAAAAATGTTCCAAACACACCCCATGCACAACTCCACCGGGGAAGGTGCCAGCAAGGAGTTCTCTGGTAGTTTTTACACTGCTCTGCTAGGCAGCTGAAAGACACCACAAAAGTTGTTCTACCAGCTTTCTGGGCTGAGATGGGGAACCGCTGACTTTTGGACTCGGCCGGTGAAAAAATGTTCCAAACACACCCCATGCACCACTCCACCGGGGAAGGTGCCAGCAAGGAGTTCTCTGGTAGTTTTTACACTGCTCTGCTAGGCAGCTGAAAGACACCACAAAAGTTGTTCTACCAGCTTTCTGGGCTGAGATGGGGAACCGCTGACTTTTTGACTCGGCGGTGAAAAAAATGTTCCAAACACACCCCATGCACAACTCCACCGGGGAAGGTGCCAGCAAGGAGTTCTCTGGTAGTTTTTACACTGCTCTGCTAGGCAGCTGAAAGACACCACAAAAGTTGTTCTACCAGCTTTCTGGGCTGAGATGGGGAACCGCTGACTTTTGACTCGGCCGGTGAAAAAATGTTCCAAACACACCCCATGCACAACTCCACCGGGAAGGTGCCAGCAAGGAGTTCTCTGGTAGTTTTTACACTGCTCTGCTAGGCAGCTGAAAGACACCACAAAAGTTGTTCTACCAGCTTTCTGGGCTGAGATGGGGAACCGCTGACTTTTTGACTCGGCCGGTGAAAAAATGTTCCAAACACACCCCATGCACAACTCCACCGGGGAAGGTGCCAGCAAGGAGTTCTCTGGTAGTTTTTACACTGCTCTGCTAGGCAGCTGAAAGACACCACAAAAGTTGTTCTACCAGCTTTCTGGGCTGAGATGGGGAACCGCTGACTTTTGACTCGGCCGGTGAAAAAATGTTCCAAACACACCCCATGCACAACTCCACCGGGGAAGGTGCCAGCAAGGAGTTCTCTGGTAGTTTTTACACTGCTCTGCTAGGCAGCTGAAAGACACCACAAAAGTTGTTCTACCAGCTTTCTGGGCTGAGATGGGGAACCGCTGACTTTCTGACTCGGCCGGTGAAAAAATGTTCCAAACACACCCCATGCACAACTCCACCGGGGAAGGTGCCAGCAAGGAGTTCTCTGGTAGTTTTTACACTGCTCTGCTAGGCAGCTGAAAGACACCACAAAAGTTGTTCTACCAGCTTTCCTGGCTGAGATGGGGAACCGCTGACTTTTGGACTCGGTGGTGAAAAAATGTTCCAAACACACCCCATGCACAACTCCACCGGGGAAGGTGCCAGCAAGGAGTTCTCTGGTAGTTTTTTACACTGCTCTGCTAGGCAGCTGAAAGACACCACAAAAGTTGTTCTACCAGCTTTCTGGGCTGAGATGGGGAACCGCTGACTTTTGGACTCGGCCGGTGAAAAAATGTTCCAAACACACCCCATGCACAACTCCACCGGGAAAGGTGCCAGCAAGGAGTTCTCTGGTAGTTTTTACACTGCTCTGCTAGGCAGCTGAAAGACACCACAAAAGTTGTTCTACCAGCTTTCTGGGCTGAGATGGGGAACCGCTGACTTTTTGACTCGGCCGGTGAAAAAATGTTCCAAACACACCCCATGCACAACTCCACCGGGGAAGGTGCCAGCAAGGAGTTCTCTGGTAGTTTTTTACACTGCTCTGCTAGGCAGCTGAAAGACACCACAAAAGTTGTTCTACCAGCTTTCTGGGCTGAGATGGGGAACCGCTGACTTTTTGACTCGGCCGGTGAAAAAATGTTCCAAACACACCCCATGCACAACTCCACCGGGGAAGGTGCCAGCAAGGAGTTCTCTGGTAGTTTTTACACTGCTCTGCTAGGCAGCTGAAAGACACCACAAAAGTTGTTCTACCAGCTTTCTGGGCTGAGATGGGGAACCGCTGACTTTGGACTCGGCCGGTGAAAAAAATGTTCCAAACACACCCCATGCACAACTCCACCGGGGAAGGTGCCAGCAAGGAGTTCTCTGGTAGTTTTTACACTGCTCTGCTAGGCAGCTGAAAGACACCACAAAAGTTGTTCTACCAGCTTTCTGGGCTGAGATGGGGAACCGCTGACTTTTGACTCGGCCGGTGAAAAAATGTTCCAAACACACCCCATGCACAACTCCACCGGGGAAGGTGCCAGCAAGGAGTTCTCTGGTAGTTTTTACACTGCTCTGCTAGGCAGCTGAAAGACACCACAAAAGTTGTTCTACCAGCTTTCTGGGCTGAGATGGGGAACCGCTGACTTTTGGACTCGGCCGGTGAAAAAATGTTCCAAACACACCCCATGCACAACTCCACCGGGGAAGGTGCCAGCAAGGAGTTCTCTGGTAGTTTTTACACTGCTCTGCTAGGCAGCTGAAAGACACCACAAAAGTTGTTCTACCAGCTTTCTGGGCTGAGATGGGGAACCGCTGACTTTTGACTCGGCCGGTGAAAAAATGTTCCAAACACACCCCATGCACAACTCCACCGGGAAGGTGCCAGCAAGGAGTTCTCTGGTAGTTTTTTACACTGCTCTGCTAGGCAGCTGAAAGACACCACAAAAGTTGTTCTACCAGCTTTCTGGGCTGAGATGGGGAACCGCTGACTTTTGACTCGGCCGGTGAAAAAATGTTCCAAACACACCCCATGCACAACTCCACCGGGAAGGTGCCAGCAAGGAGTTCTCTGGTAGTTTTTACACTGCTCTGCTAGGCAGCTGAAAGACACCACAAAAGTTGTTCTACCAGCTTTCTGGGCTGAGATGGGGAACCGCTGACTTTTGGACTCGGCCGGTGAAAAAATGTTCCAAACACACCCCATGCACAACTCCACCGGGAAGGTGCCAGCAAGGAGTTCTCTGGTAGTTTTTACACTGCTCTGCTAGGCAGCTGAAAGACACCACAAAAGTTGTTCTACCAGCTTTCTGGGCTGAGATGGGAACCGCTGACTTTTGGACTCGGCCGGTGAAAAAATGTTCCAAACACACCCCATGCACAACTCCACCGGGAAGGTGCCAGCAAGGAGTTCTCTGGTAGTTTTTACACTGCTCTGCTAGGCAGCTGAAAGACACCACAAAAGTTGTTCTACCAGCTTTCTGGGCTGAGATGGGGAACCGCTGACTTTTGGACTCGGCCGGTGAAAAAATGTTCCAAACACACCCCATGCACAACTCCACCGGGGAAGGTGCCAGCAAGGAGTTCTCTGGTAGTTTTTACACTGCTCTGCTAGGCAGCTGAAAGACACCACAAAAGTTGTTCTACCAGCTTTCTGGGCTGAGATGGGGAACCGCTGACTTTTTGACTCGGCCGTGAAAAAATGTTCCAAACACACCCCATGCACAACTCCACCGGGGAAGGTGCCAGCAAGGAGTTCTCTGGTAGTTTTTACACTGCTCTGCTAGGCAGCTGAAAGACACCACAAAAGTTGTTCTACCAGCTTTCTGGGCTGAGATGGGGAACCGCTGACTTTTGGACTCGGCCGGTGAAAAAATGTTCCAAACACACCCCATGCACAACTCCACCGGGGAAGGTGCCAGCAAGGAGTTCTCTGGTAGTTTTTACACTGCTCTGCTAGGCAGCTGAAAGACACCACAAAAGTTGTTCTACCAGCTTTCTGGGCTGAGATGGGGAACCGCTGACTTTTGACTCGGCCGGTGAAAAAATGTTCCAAACACACCCCATGCACAACTCCACCGGGGAAGGTGCCAGCAAGGAGTTCTCTGGTAGTTTTTACACTGCTCTGCTAGGCAGCTGAAAGACACCACAAAAGTTGTTCTACCAGCTTTCTGGGCTGAGATGGGGAACCGCTGACTTTTTGACTCGGCCGGTGAAAAAATGTTCCAAACACACCCCATGCACACCTCCACCGGGAAGGTGCCAGCAAGGAGTTCTCTGGTAGTTTTTACACTGCTCTGCTAGGCAGCTGAAAGACACCACAAAAGTTGTTCTACCAGCTTTCTGGGCTGAGATGGGGAACCGCTGACTTTTGGACTCGGCCGGTGAAAAAATGTTCCAAACACACCCCATGCACAACTCCACCGGGGAAGGTGCCAGCAAGGAGTTCTCTGGTAGTTTTTACACTGCTCTGCTAGGCAGCTGAAAGACACCACAAAAGTTGTTCTACCAGCTTCCTGGCTGAGATGGGGAACCGCTGACTTTTTGACTCGGCCGGTGAAAAAATGTTCCAAACACACCCCATGCACAACTCCACCGGGGAAGGTGCCAGCAAGGAGTTCTCTGGTAGTTTTTACACTGCTCTGCTAGGCAGCTGAAAGACACCACAAAAGTTGTTCTACCAGCTTTCCTGGCTGAGATGGGGAACCGCTGACTTTGGACTCGGCCGGTGAAAAAATGTTCCAAACACACCCCATGCACAACTCCACCGGGGAAGGTGCCAGCAAGGAGTTCTCTGGTAGTTTTTACACTGCTCTGCTAGGCAGCTGAAAGACACCACAAAAGTTGTTCTACCAGCTTTCTGGGCTGAGATGGGGAACCGCTGACTTTGGACTCGGCCGGTGAAAAAATGTTCCAAACACACCCCATGCACAACTCCACCGGGGAAGGTGCCAGCAAGGAGTTCTCTGGTAGTTTTTACACTGCTCTGCTAGGCAGCTGAAAGACACCACAAAAGTTGTTCTACCAGCTTTCTGGGCTGAGATGGGGAACCGCTGACTTTTGGACTCGGCCGGTGAAAAAATGTTCCAAACACACCCCATGCACAACTCCACCGGGGAAGGTGCCAGCAAGGAGTTCTCTGGTAGTTTTTACACTGCTCTGCTAGGCAGCTGAAAGACACCACAAAAGTTGTTCTACCAGCTTTCTGGGCTGAGATGGGAACCGCTGACTTTTTGACTCGGCCGGTGAAAAAATGTTCCAAACACACCCCATGCACAACTCCACCGGGGAAGGTGCCAGCAAGGAGTTCTCTGGTAGTTTTTACACTGCTCTGCTAGGCAGCTGAAAGACACCACAAAAGTTGTTTCTACCAGCTTTCTGGCTGAGATGGGGAACCGCTGACTTTTTGACTCGGCCGGTGAAAAAATGTTCCAAACACACCCCATGCCCCACTCCACCGGGGAAGGTGCCAGCAAGGAGTTCTCTGGTAGTTTTTACACTGCTCTGCTAGGCAGCTGAAAGACACCACAAAAGTTGTCTACCAGCTTTCTGGGCTGAGATGGGGAACCGCTGACTTTTGGACTCGCCGGTGAAAAAATGTTCCAAACACACCCCATGCACACCTCCACCGGGGAAGGTGCCAGCAAGGAGTTCTCTGGTAGTTTTTACACTGCTCTGCTAGGCAGCTGAAAGACACCACAAAAGTTGTTCTACCAGCTTTCTTTGTTTTGGGAGCTTTCTGGGCTGAGATGGGGAACCGCTGACTTTTTGACTCGGCCGGTGAAAAAATGTTCCAAACACACCCCCATGCACAACTCCACCGGGAAGGTGCCAGCAAGGAGTTCTCTGGTAGTTTTTACACTGCTCTGCAGGCAGCTGAAAGACACCACAAAAGTTGTTCTACCAGCTTTCTGGGCTGAGATGGGGAACCGCTGACTTTTGGACTCGGCCGGTGAAAAAATGTTCCA
>NW_024427389.1:12500-40000 GCF_017639655.2 Falco naumanni
AAAAAAAAAAAAAAAAAAAAAAAAAAAAAAAAAAAAAAAAAAAAAAAAAAAAAAAAAAAAAAAAAAAAAAAAAAAAAAAAAAAAAAAAAAAAAAAAAAAAAAAAAAAAAAAAAAAAAAAAAAAAAAAAAAAAAAAAAAAAAAAAAAAAAAAAAAAAAAAAAAAAAAAAAAAAAAAAAAAAAAAAAAAAAAAAAAAAAAAAAAAAAAAAAAAAAAAAAAAAAAAAAAAAAAAAAAAAAAAAAAAAAAAAAAAAAAAAAAAAAAAAAAAAAAAAAAAAAAAAAAAAAAAAAAAAAAAAAAAAAAAAAAAAAAAAAAAAAAAAAAAAAAAAAAAAAAAAAAAAAAAAAAAAAAAAAAAAAAAAAAAAAAAAAAAAAAAAAAAAAAAAAAAAAAAAAAAAAAAAAAAAAAAAAAAAAAAAAAAAAATAAAAAAAAAAAAAAAAAAAAAAAAAAAAAAAAAAAAAAAAAAAAAAAAAAAAAAAAAAAAAAAAAAAAAAAAAAAAAAAAAAAAAAAAAAAAAAAAAAAAAAAAAAAAAAAAAAAAAAAAAAAAAAAAAAAAAAAAAAAAAAAAAAAAAAAAAAAAAAAAAAAAAAAAAAAAAAAAAAAAAAAAAAAAAAAAAAAAAAAAAAAAAAAAAAAAAAAAAAAAAAAAAAAAAAAAAAAAAAAAAAAAAAAAAAAAAAAAAAAAAAAAAAAAAAAAAAAAAAAAAAAAAAAAAAAAAAAAAAAAAAAAAAAAAAAAAAAAAAAAAAAAAAAAAAAAAAAAAAAAAAAAAAAAAAAAAAAAAAAAAAAAAAAAAAAAAAAAAAAAAAAAAAAAAAAAAAAAAAAAAAAAAAAAAAAAAAAAAAAAAAAAAAAAAAAAAAAAAAAAAAAAAAAAAAAAAAAAAAAAAAAAAAAAAAAAAAAAAAAAAAAAAAAAAAAAAAAAAAAAAAAAAAAAAAAAAAAAAAAAAAAAAAAAAAAAAAAAAAAAAAAAAAAAAAAAAAAAAAAAAAAAAAAAAAAAAAAAAAAAAAAAAAAAAAAAAAAAAAAAAAAAAAAAAAAAAAAAAAAAAAAAAAAAAAAAAAAAAAAAAAAAAAAAAAAAAAAAAAAAAAAAAAAAAAAAAAAAAAAAAAAAAAAAAAAAAAAAAAAAAAAAAAAAAAAAAAAAAAAAAAAAAAAAAAAAAAAAAAAAAAAAAAAAAAAAAAAAAAAAAAAAAAAAAAAAAAAAAAAAAAAAAAAAAAAAAAAAAAAAAAAAAAAAAAAAAAAAAAAAAAAAAAAAAAAAAAAAAAAAAAAAAAAAAAAAAAAAAAAAAAAAAAAAAAAAAAAAAAAAAAAAAAAAAAAAAAAAAAAAAAAAAAAAAAAAAAAAAAAAAAAAAAAAAAAAAAAAAAAAAAAAAAAAAAAAAAAAAAAAAAAAAAAAAAAAAAAAAAAAAAAAAAAAAAAAAAAAAAAAAAAAAAAAAAAAAAAAAAAAAAAAAAAAAAAAAAAAAAAAAAAAAAAAAAAAAAAAAAAAAAAAAAAAAAAAAAAAAAAAAAAAAAAAAAAAAAAAAAAAAAAAAAAAAAAAAAAAAAAAAAAAAAAAAAAAAAAAAAAAAAAAAAAAAAAAAAAAAAAAAAAAAAAAAAAAAAAAAAAAAAAAAAAAAAAAAAAAAAAAAAAAAAAAAAAAAAAAAAAAAAAAAAAAAAAAAAAAAAAAAAAAAAAAAAAAAAAAAAAAAAAAAAAAAAAAAAAAAAAAAAAAAAAAAAAAAAAAAAAAAAAAAAAAAAAAAAAAAAAAAAAAAAAAAAAAAAAAAAAAAAAAAAAAAAAAAAAAAAAAAAAAAAAAAAAATAAAAAAAAAAAAAAAAAAAAAAAAAAAAAAAAAAAAAAAAAAAAAAAAAAAAAAAAAAAAAAAAAAAAAAAAAAAAAAAAAAAAAAAAAAAAAAAAAAAAAAAAAAAAAAAAAAAAAAAAAAAAAAAAAAAAAAAAAAAAAAAATATAAAAAAAAAAAAAAAAAAAAAAAAAAAAAAAAAAAAAAAAAAAAAAAAAAAAAAAAAAAAAAAAAAAAAAAAAAAAAAAAAAAAAAAAAAAAAAAAAAAAAAAAAAAAAAAAAAAAAAAAAAAAAAAAAAAAAAAAAAAAAAAAAAAAAAAAAAAAAAAAAAAAAAAAAAAAAAAAAAAAAAAAAAAAAAAAAAAAAAAAAAAAAAAAAAAAAAAAAAAAAAAAAAAAAAAAAAAAAAAAAAAAAAAAAAAAAAAAAAAAAAAAAAAAAAAAAAAAAAAAAAAAAAAAAAAAAAAAAAAAAAAAAAAAAAAAAAAAAAAAAAAAAAAAAAAAAAAAAAAAAAAAAAAAAAAAAAAAAAAAAAAAAAAAAAAAAAAAAAAAAAAAAAAAAAAAAAAAAAAAAAAAAAAAAAAAAAAAAAAAAAAAAAAAAAAAAAAAAAAAAAAAAAAAAAAAAAAAAAAAAAAAAAAAAAAAAAAAAAAAAAAAAAAAAAAAAAAAAAAAAAAAAAAAAAAAAAAAAAAAAAAAAAAAAAAAAAAAAAAAAAAAAAAAAAAAAAAAAAAAAAAAAAAAAAAAAAAAAAAAAAAAAAAAAAAAAAAAAAAAAAAAAAAAAAAAAAAAAAAAAAAAAAAAAAAAAAAAAAAAAAAAAAAAAAAAAAAAAAAAAAAAAAAAAAAAAAAAAAAAAAAAAAAAAAAAAAAAAAAAAAAAAAAAAAAAAAAAAAAAAAAAAAAAAAAAAAAAAAAAAAAAAAAAAAAAAAAAAAAAAAAAAAAAAAAAAAAAAAAAAAAAAAAAAAAAAAAAAAAAAAAAAAAAAAAAAAAAAAAAAAAAAAAAAAAAAAAAAAAAAAAAAAAAAAAAAAAAAAAAAAAAAAAAAAAAAAAAAAAAAAAAAAAAAAAAAAAAAAAAAAAAAAAAAAAAAAAAAAAAAAAAAAAAAAAAAAAAAAAAAAAAAAAAAAAAAAAAAAAAAAAAAAAAAAAAAAAAAAAAAAAAAAAAAAAAAAAAAAAAAAAAAAAAAAAAAAAAAAAAAAAAAAAAAAAAAAAAAAAAAAAAAAAAAAAAAAAAAAAAAAAAAAAAAAAAAAAAAAAAAAAAAAAAAAAAAAAAAAAAAAAAAAAAAAAAAAAAAAAAAAAAAAAAAAAAAAAAAAAAAAAAAAAAAAAAAAAAAAAAAAAAAAAAAAAAAAAAAAAAAAAAAAAAAAAAAAAAAAAAAAAAAAAAAAAAAATAAAAAAAAAAAAAAAAAAAAAAAAAAAAAAAAAAAAAAAAAAAAAAAAAAAAAAAAAAAAAAAAAAAAAAAAAAAAAAAAAAAAAAAAAAAAAAAAAAAAAAAAAAAAAAAAAAAAAAAAAAAAAAAAAAAAAAAAAAAAAAAAAAAAAAAAAAAAAAAAAAAAAAAAAAAAAAAAAAAAAAAAAAAAAAAAAAAAAAAAAAAAAAAAAAAAAAAAAAAAAAAAAAAAAAAAAAAAAAAAAAAAAAAAAAAAAAAAAAAAAAAAAAAAAAAAAAAAAAAAAAAAAAAAAAAAAAAAAAAAAAAAAAAAAAAAAAAAAAAAAAAAAAAAAAAAAAAAAAAAAAAAAAAAAAAAAAAAAAAAAAAAAAAAAAAAAAAAAAAAAAAAAAAAAAAAAAAAAAAAAAAAAAAAAAAAAAAAAAAAAAAAAAAAAAAAAAAAAAAAAAAAAAAAAAAAAAAAAAAAAAAAAAAAAAAAAAAAAAAAAAAAAAAAAAAAAAAAAAAAAAAAAAAAAAAAAAAAAAAAAAAAAAAAAAAAAAAAAAAAAAAAAAAAAAAAAAAAAAAAAAAAAAAAAAAAAAAAAAAAAAAAAAAAAAAAAAAAAAAAAAAAAAAAAAAAAAAAAAAAAAAAAAAAAAAAAAAAAAAAAAAAAAAAAAAAAAAAAAAAAAAAAAAAAAAAAAAAAAAAAAAAAAAAAAAAAAAAAAAAAAAAAAAAAAAAAATAAAAAAAAAAAAAAAAAAAAAAAAAAAAAAAAAAAAAAAAAAAAAAAAAAAAAAAAAAAAAAAAAAAAAAAAAAAAAAAAAAAAAAAAAAAAAAAAAAAAAAAAAAAAAAAAAAAAAAAAAAAAAAAAAAAAAAAAAAAAAAAAAAAAAAAAAAAAAAAAAAAAAAAAAAAAAAAAAAAAAAAAAAAAAAAAAAAAAAAAAAAAAAAAAAAAAAAAAAAAAAAAAAAAAAAAAAAAAAAAAAAAAAAAAAAAAAAAAAAAAAAAAAAAAAAAAAAAAAAAAAAAAAAAAAAAAAAAAAAAAAAAAAAAAAAAAAAAAAAAAAAAAAAAAAAAAAAAAAAAAAAAAAAAAAAAAAAAAAAAAAAAAAAAAAAAAAAAAAAAAAAAAAAAAAAAAAAAAAAAAAAAAAAAAAAAAAAAAAAAAAAAAAAAAAAAAAAAAAAAAAAAAAAAAAAAAAAAAAAAAAAAAAAAAAAAAAAAAAAAAAAAAAAAAAAAAAAAAAAAAAAAAAAAAAAAAAAAAAAAAAAAAAAAAAAAAAAAAAAAAAAAAAAAAAAAAAAAAAAAAAAAAAAAAAAAAAAAAAAAAAAAAAAAAAAAAAAAAAAAAAAAAAAAAAAAAAAAAAAAAAAAAAAAAAAAAAAAAAAAAAAAAAAAAAAAAAAAAAAAAAAAAAAAAAAAAAAAAAAAAAAAAAAAAAAAAAAAAAAAAAAAAAAAAAAAAAAAAAAAAAAAAAAAAAAAAAAAAAAAAAAAAAAAAAAAAAAAAAAAAAAAAAAAAAAAAAAAAAAAAAAAAAAAAAAAAAAAAAAAAAAAAAAAAAAAAAAAAAAAAAAAAAAAAAAAAAAAAAAAAAAAAAAAAAAAAAAAAAAAAAAAAAAAAAAAAAAAAAAAAAAAAAAAAAAAAAAAAAAAAAAAAAAAAAAAAAAAAAAAAAAAAAAAAAAAAAAAAAAAAAAAAAAAAAAAAAAAAAAAAAAAAAAAAAAAAAAAAAAAAAAAAAAAAAAAAAAAAAAAAAAAAAAAAAAAAAAAAAAAAAAAAAAAAAAAAAAAAAAAAAAAAAAAAAAAAAAAAAAAAAAAAAAAAAAAAAAAAAAAAAAAAAAAAAAAAAAAAAAAAAAAAAAAAAAAAAAAAAAAAAAAAAAAAAAAAAAAAAAAAAAAAAAAAAAAAAAAAAAAAAAAAAAAAAAAAAAAAAAAAAAAAAAAAAAAAAAAAAAAAAAAAAAAAAAAAAAAAAAAAAAAAAAAAAAAAAAAAAAAAAAAAAAAAAAAAAAAAAAAAAAAAAAAAAAAAAAAAAAAAAAAAAAAAAAAAAAAAAAAAAAAAAAAAAAAAAAAAAAAAAAAAAAAAAAAAAAAAAAAAAAAAAAAAAAAAAAAAAAAAAAAAAAAAAAAAAAAAAAAAAAAAAAAAAAAAAAAAAAAAAAAAAAAAAAAAAAAAAAAAAAAAAAAAAAAAAAAAAAAAAAAAAAAAAAAAAAAAAAAAAAAAAAAAAAAAAAAAAAAAAAAAAAAAAAAAAAAAAAAAAAAAAAAAAAAAAAAAAAAAAAAAAAAAAAAAAAAAAAAAAAAAAAAAAAAAAAAAAAAAAAAAAAAAAAAAAAAAAAAAAAAAAAAAAAAAAAAAAAAAAAAAAAAAAAAAAAAAAAAAAAAAAAAAAAAAAAAAAAAAAAAAAAAAAAAAAAAAAAAAAAAAAAAAAAAAAAAAAAAAAAAAAAAAAAAAAAAAAAAAAAAAAAAAAAAAAAAAAAAAAAAAAAAAAAAAAAAAAAAAAAAAAAAAAAAAAAAAAAAAAAAAAAAAAAAAAAAAAAAAAAAAAAAAAAAAAAAAAAAAAAAAAAAAAAAAAAAAAAAAAAAAAAAAAAAAAAAAAAAAAAAAAAAAAAAAAAAAAAAAAAAAAAAAAAAAAAAAAAAAAAAAAAAAAAAAAAAAAAAAAAAAAAAAAAAAAAAAAAAAAAAAAAAAAAAAAAAAAAAAAAAAAAAAAAAAAAAAAAAAAAAAAATAAAAAAAAAAAAAAAAAAAAAAAAAAAAAAAAAAAAAAAAAAAAAAAAAAAAAAAAAAAAAAAAAAAAAAAAAAAAAAAAAAAAAAAAAAAAAAAAAAAAAAAAAAAAAAAAAAAAAAAAAAAAAAAAAAAAAAAAAAAAAAAAAAAAAAAAAAAAAAAAAAAAAAAAAAAAAAAAAAAAAAAAAAAAAAAAAAAAAAAAAAAAAAAAAAAAAAAAAAAAAAAAAAAAAAAAAAAAAAAAAAAAAAAAAAAAAAAAAAAAAAAAAAAAAAAAAAAAAAAAAAAAAAAAAAAAAAAAAAAAAAAAAAAAAAAAAAAAAAAAAAAAAAAAAAAAAAAAAAAAAAAAAAAAAAAAAAAAAAAAAAAAAAAAAAAAAAAAAAAAAAAAAAAAAAAAAAAAAAAAAAAAAAAAAAAAAAAAAAAAAAAAAAAAAAAAAAAAAAAAAAAAAAAAAAAAAAAAAAAAAAAAAAAAAAAAAAAAAAAAAAAAAAAAAAAAAAAAAAAAAAAAAAAAAAAAAAAAAAAAAAAAAAAAAAAAAAAAAAAAAAAAAAAAAAAAAAAAAAAAAAAAAAAAAAAAAAAAAAAAAAAAAAAAAAAAAAAAAAAAAAAAAAAAAAAAAAAAAAAAAAAAAAAAAAAAAAAAAAAAAAAAAAAAAAAAAAAAAAAAAAAAAAAAAAAAAAAAAAAAAAAAAAAAAAAAAAAAAAAAAAAAAAAAAAAAAAAAAAAAAAAAAAAAAAAAAAAAAAAAAAAAAAAAAAAAAAAAAAAAAAAAAAAAAAAAAAAAAAAAAAAAAAAAAAAAAAAAAAAAAAAAAAAAAAAAAAAAAAAAAAAAAAAAAAAAAAAAAAAAAAAAAAAAAAAAAAAAAAAAAAAAAAAAAAAAAAAAAAAAAAAAAAAAAAAAAAAAAAAAAAAAAAAAAAAAAAAAAAAAAAAAAAAAAAAAAAAAAAAAAAAAAAAAAAAAAAAAAAAAAAAAAAAAAAAAAAAAAAAAAAAAAAAAAAAAAAAAAAAAAAAAAAAAAAAAAAAAAAAAAAAAAAAAAAAAAAAAAAAAAAAAAAAAAAAAAAAAAAAAAAAAAAAAAAAAAAAAAAAAAAAAAAATAAAAAAAAAAAAAAAAAAAAAAAAAAAAAAAAAAAAAAAAAAAAAAAAAAAAAAAAAAAAAAAAAAAAAAAAAAAAAAAAAAAAAAAAAAAAAAAAAAAAAAAAAAAAAAAAAAAAAAAAAAAAAAAAAAAAAAAAAAAAAAAAAAAAAAAAAAAAAAAAAAAAAAAAAAAAAAAAAAAAAAAAAAAAAAAAAAAAAAAAAAAAAAAAAAAAAAAAAAAAAAAAAAAAAAAAAAAAAAAAAAAAAAAAAAAAAAAAAAAAAAAAAAAAAAAAAAAAAAAAAAAAAAAAAAAAAAAAAAAAAAAAAAAAAAAAAAAAAAAAAAAAAAAAAAAAAAAAAAAAAAAAAAAAAAAAAAAAAAAAAAAAAAAAAAAAAAAAAAAAAAAAAAAAAAAAAAAAAAAAAAAAAAAAAAAAAAAAAAAAAAAAAAAAAAAAAAAAAAAAAAAAAAAAAAAAAAAAAAAAAAAAAAAAAAAAAAAAAAAAAAAAAAAAAAAAAAAAAAAAAAAAAAAAAAAAAAAAAAAAAAAAAAAAAAAAAAAAAAAAAAAAAAAAAAAAAAAAAAAAAAAAAAAAAAAAAAAAAAAAAAAAAAAAAAAAAAAAAAAAAAAAAAAAAAAAAAAAAAAAAAAAAAAAAAAAAAAAAAAAAAAAAAAAAAAAAAAAAAAAAAAAAAAAAAAAAAAAAAAAAAAAAAAAAAAAAAAAAAAAAAAAAAAAAAAAAAAAAAAAAAAAAAAAAAAAAAAAAAAAAAAAAAAAAAAAAAAAAAAAAAAAAAAAAAAAAAAAAAAAAAAAAAAAAAAAAAAAAAAAAAAAAAAAAAAAAAAAAAAAAAAAAAAAAAAAAAAAAAAAAAAAAAAAAAAAAAAAAAAAAAAAAAAAAAAAAAAAAAAAAAAAAAAAAAAAAAAAAAAAAAAAAAAAAAAAAAAAAAAAAAAAAAAAAAAAAAAAAAAAAAAAAAAAAAAAAAAAAAAAAAAAAAAAAAAAAAAAAAAAAAAAAAAAAAAAAAAAAAAAAAAAAAAAAAAAAAAAAAAAAAAAAAAAAAAAAAAAAAAAAAAAAAAAAAAAAAAAAAAAAAAAAAAAAAAAAAAAAAAAAAAAAAAAAAAAAAAAAAAAAAAAAAAAAAAAAAAAAAAAAAAAAAAAAAAAAAAAAAAAAAAAAAAAAAAAAAAAAAAAAAAAAAAAAAAAAAAAAAAAAAAAAAAAAAAAAAAAAAAAAAAAAAAAAAAAAAAAAAAAAAAAAAAAAAAAAAAAAAAAAAAAAAAAAAAAAAAAAAAAAAAAAAAAAAAAAAAAAAAAAAAAAAAAAAAAAAAAAAAAAAAAAAAAAAAAAAAAAAAAATAAAAAAAAAAAAAAAAAAAAAAAAAAAAAAAAAAAAAAAAAAAAAAAAAAAAAAAAAAAAAAAAAAAAAAAAAAAAAAAAAAAAAAAAAAAAAAAAAAAAAAAAAAAAAAAAAAAAAAAAAAAAAAAAAAAAAAAAAAAAAAAAAAAAAAAAAAAAAAAAAAAAAAAAAAAAAAAAAAAAAAAAAAAAAAAAAATAAAAAAAAAAAAAAAAAAAAAAAAAAAAAAAAAAAAAAAAAAAAAAAAAAAAAAAAAAAAAAAAAAAAAAAAAAAAAAAAAAAAAAAAAAAAAAAAAAAAAAAAAAAAAAAAAAAAAAAAAAAAAAAAAAAAAAAAAAAAAAAAAAAAAAAAAAAAAAAAAAAAAAAAAAAAAAAAAAAAAAATAAAAAAAAAAAAAAAAAAAAAAAAAAAAAAAAAAAAAAAAAAAAAAAAAAAAAAAAAAAAAAAAAAAAAAAAAAAAAAAAAAAAAAAAAAAAAAAAAAAAAAAAAAAAAAAAAAAAAAAAAAAAAAAAAAAAAAAAAAAAAAAAAAAAAAAAAAAAAAAAAAAAAAAAAAAAAAAAAAAAAAAAAAAAAAAAAAAAAAAAAAAAAAAAAAAAAAAAAAAAAAAAAAAAAAAAAAAAAAAAAAAAAAAAAAAAAAAAAAAAAAAAAAAAAAAAAAAAAAAAAAAAAAAAAAAAAAAAAAAAAAAAAAAAAAAAAAAAAAAAAAAAAAAAAAAAAAAAAAAAAAAAAAAAAAAAAAAAAAAAAAAAAAAAAAAAAAAAAAAAAAAAAAAAAAAAAAAAAAAAAAAAAAAAAAAAAAAAAAAAAAAAAAAAAAAAAAAAAAAAAAAAAAAAAAAAAAAAAAAAAAAAAAAAAAAAAAAAAAAAAAAAAAAAAAAAAAAAAAAAAAAAAAAAAAAAAAAAAAAAAAAAAAAAAAAAAAAAAAAAAAAAAAAAAAAAAAAAAAAAAAAAAAAAAAAAAAAAAAAAAAAAAAAAAAAAAAAAAAAAAAAAAAAAAAAAAAAAAAAAAAAAAAAAAAAAAAAAAAAAAAAAAAAAAAAAAAAAAAAAAAAAAAAAAAAAAAAAAAAAAAAAAAAAAAAAAAAAAAAAAAAAAAAAAAAAAAAAAAAAAAAAAAAAAAAAAAAAAAAAAAAAAAAAAAAAAAAAAAAAAAAAAAAAAAAAAAAAAAAAAAAAAAAAAAAAAAAAAAAAAAAAAAAAAAAAAAAAAAAAAAAAAAAAAAAAAAAAAAAAAAAAAAAAAAAAAAAAAAAAAAAAAAAAAAAAAAAAAAAAAAAAAAAAAAAAAAAAAAAAAAAAAAAAAAAAAAAAAAAAAAAAAAAAAAAAAAAAAAAAAAAAAAAAAAAAAAAAAAAAAAAAAAAAAAAAAAAAAAAAAAAAAAAAAAAAAAAAAAAAAAAAAAAAAAAAAAAAAAAAAAAAAAAAAAAAAAAAAAAAAAAAAAAAAAAAAAAAAAAAAAAAAAAAAAAAAAAAAAAAAAAAAAAAAAAAAAAAAAAAAAAAAAAAAAAAAAAAAAAAAAAAAAAAAAAAAAAAAAAAAAAAAAAAAAAAAAAAAAAAAAAAAAAAAAAAAAAAAAAAAAAAAAAAAAAAAAAAAAAAAAAAAAAAAAAAAAAAAAAAAAAAAAAAAAAAAAAAAAAAAAAAAAAAAAAAAAAAAAAAAAAAAAAAAAAAAAAAAAAAAAAAAAAAAAAAAAAAAAAAAAAAAAAAAAAAAAAAAAAAAAAAAAAAAAAAAAAAAAAAAAAAAAAAAAAAAAAAAAAAAAAAAAAAAAAAAAAAAAAAAAAAAAAAAAAAAAAAAAAAAAAAAAAAAAAAAAAAAAAAAAAAAAAAAAAAAAAAAAAAAAAAAAAAAAAAAAAAAAATAAAAAAAAAAAAAAAAAAAAAAAAAAAAAAAAAAAAAAAAAAAAAAAAAAAAAAAAAAAAAAAAAAAAAAAAAAAAAAAAAAAAAAAAAAAAAAAAAAAAAAAAAAAAAAAAAAAAAAAAAAAAAAAAAAAAAAAAAAAAAAAAAAAAAAAAAAAAAAAAAAAAAAAAAAAAAAAAAAAAAAAAAAAAAAAAAAAAAAAAAAAAAAAAAAAAAAAAAAAAAAAAAAAAAAAAAAAAAAAAAAAAAAAAAAAAAAAAAAAAAAAAAAAAAAAAAAAAAAAAAAAAAAAAAAAAAAAAAAAAAAAAAAAAAAAAAAAAAAAAAAAAAAAAAAAAAAAAAAAAAAAAAAAAAAAAAAAAAAAAAAAAAAAAAAAAAAAAAAAAAAAAAAAAAAAAAAAAAAAAAAAAAAAAAAAAAAAAAAAAAAAAAAAAAAAAAAAAAAAAAAAAAAAAAAAAAAAAAAAAAAAAAAAAAAAAAAAAAAAAAAAAAAAAAAAAAAAAAAAAAAAAAAAAAAAAAAAAAAAAAAAAAAAAAAAAAAAAAAAAAAAAAAAAAAAAAAAAAAAAAAAAAAAAAAAAAAAAAAAAAAAAAAAAAAAAAAAAAAAAAAAAAAAAAAAAAAAAAAAAAAAAAAAAAAAAAAAAAAAAAAAAAAAAAAAAAATAAAAAAAAAAAAAAAAAAAAAAAAAAAAAAAAAAAAAAAAAAAAAAAAAAAAAAAAAAAAAAAAAAAAAAAAAAAAAAAAAAAAAAAAAAAAAAAAAAAAAAAAAAAAAAAAAAAAAAAAAAAAAAAAAAAAAAAAAAAAAAAAAAAAAAAAAAAAAAAAAAAAAAAAAAAAAAAAAAAAAAAAAAAAAAAAAAAAAAAAAAAAAAAAAAAAAAAAAAAAAAAAAAAAAAAAAAAAAAAAAAAAAAAAAAAAAAAAAAAAAAAAAAAAAAAAAAAAAAAAAAAAAAAAAAAAAAAAAAAAAAAAAAAAAAAAAAAAAAAAAAAAAAAAAAAAAAAAAAAAAAAAAAAAAAAAAAAAAAAAAAAAAAAAAAAAAAAAAAAAAAAAAAAAAAAAAAAAAAAAAAAAAAAAAAAAAAAAAAAAAAAAAAAAAAAAAAAAAAAAAAAAAAAAAAAAAAAAAAAAAAAAAAAAAAAAAATAAAAAAAAAAAAAAAAAAAAAAAAAAAAAAAAAAAAAAAAAAAAAAAAAAAAAAAAAAAAAAAAAAAAAAAAAAAAAAAAAAAAAAAAAAAAAAAAAAAAAAAAAAAAAAAAAAAAAAAAAAAAAAAAAAAAAAAAAAAAAAAAAAAAAAAAAAAAAAAAAAAAAAAAAAAAAAAAAAAAAAAAAAAAAAAAAAAAAAAAAAAAAAAAAAAAAAAAATAAAAAAAAAAAAAAAAAAAAAAAAAAAAAAAAAAAAAAAAAAAAAAAAAAAAAAAAAAAAAAAAAAAAAAAAAAAAAAAAAAAAAAAAAAAAAAAAAAAAAAAAAAAAAAAAAAAAAAAAAAAAAAAAAAAAAAAAAAAAAAAAAAAAAAAAAAAAAAAAAAAAAAAAAAAAAAAAAAAAAAAAAAAAAAAAAAAAAAAAAAAAAAAAAAAAAAAAAAAAAAAAAAAAAAAAAAAAAAAAAAAAAAAAAAAAAAAAAAAAAAAAAAAAAAAAAAAAAAAAAAAAAAAAAAAAAAAAAAAAAAAAAAAAAAAAAAAAAAAAAAAAAAAAAAAAAAAAAAAAAAAAAAAAAAAAAAAAAAAAAAAAAAAAAAAAAAAAAAAAAAAAAAAAAAAAAAAAAAAAAAAAAAAAAAAAAAAAAAAAAAAAAAAAAAAAAAAAAAAAAAAAAAAAAAAAAAAAAAAAAAAAAAAAAAAAAAAAAAAAAAAAAAAAAAAAAAAAAAAAAAAAAAAAAAAAAAAAAAAAAAAAAAAAAAAAAAAAAAAAAAAAAAAAAAAAAAAAAAAAAAAAAAAAAAAAAAAAAAAAAAAAAAAAAAAAAAAAAAAAAAAAAAAAAAAAAAAAAAAAAAAAAAAAAAAAAAAAAAAAAAAAAAAAAAAAAAAAAAAAAAAAAAAAAAAAAAAAAAAAAAAAAAAAAAAAAAAAAAAAAAAAAAAAAAAAAAAAAAAAAAAAAAAAAAAAAAAAAAAAAAAAAAAAAAAAAAAAAAAAAAAAAAAAAAAAAAAAAAAAAAAAAAAAAAAAAAAAAAAAAAAAAAAAAAAAAAAAAAAAAAAAAAAAAAAAAAAAAAAAAAAAAAAAAAAAAAAAAAAAAAAAAAAAAAAAAAAAAAAAAAAAAAAAAAAAAAAAAAAAAAAAAAAAAAAAAAAAAAAAAAAAAAAAAAAAAAAAAAAAAAAAAAAAAAAAAAAAAAAAAAAAAAAAAAAAAAAAAAAAAAAAAAAAAAAAAAAAAAAAAAAAAAAAAAAAAAAAAAAAAAAAAAAAAAAAAAAAAAAAAAAAAAAAAAAAAAAAAAAAAAAAAAAAAAAAAAAAAAAAAAAAAAAAAAAAAAAAAAAAAAAAAAAAAAAAAAAAAAAAAAAAAAAAAAAAAAAAAAAAAAAAAAAAAAAAAAAAAAAAAAAAAAAAAAAAAAAAAAAAAAAAAAAAAAAAAAAAAAAAAAAAAAAAAAAAAAAAAAAAAAAAAAAAAAAAAAAAAAAAAAAAAAAAAAAAAAAAAAAAAAAAAAAAAAAAAAAAAAAAAAAAAAAAAAAAAAAAAAAAAAAAAAAAAAAAAAAAAAAAAAAAAAAAAAAAAAAAAAAAAAAAAAAAAAAAAAAAAAAAAAAAAAAAAAAAAAAAAAAAAAAAAAAAAAAAAAAAAAAAAAAAAAAAAAAAAAAAAAAAAAAAAAAAAAAAAAAAAAAAAAAAAAAAAAAAAAAAAAAAAAAAAAAAAAAAAAAAAAAAAAAAAAAAAAAAAAAAAAAAAAAAAAAAAAAAAAAAAAAAAAAAAAAAAAAAAAAAAAAAAAAAAAAAAAAAAAAAAAAAAAAAAAAAAAAAAAAAAAAAAAAAAAAAAAAAAAAAAAAAAAAAAAAAAAAAAAAAAAAAAAAAAAAAAAAAAAAAAAAAAAAAAAAAAAAAAAAAAAAAAAAAAAAAAAAAAAAAAAAAAAAAAAAAAAAAAAAAAAAAAAAAAAAAAAAAAAAAAAAAAAAAAAAAAAAAAAAAAAAAAAAAAAAAAAAAAAAAAAAAAAAAAAAAAAAAAAAAAAAAAAAAAAAAAAAAAAAAAAAAAAAAAAAAAAAAAAAAAAAAAAAAAAAAAAAAAAAAAAAAAAAAAAAAAAAAAAAAAAAAAAAAAAAAAAAAAAAAAAAAAAAAAAAAAAAAAAAAAAAAAAAAAAAAAAAAAAAAAAAAAAAAAAAAAAAAAAAAAAAAAAAAAAAAAAAAAAAAAAAAAAAAAAAAAAAAAAAAAAAAAAAAAAAAAAAAAAAAAAAAAAAAAAAAAAAAAAAAAAAAAAAAAAAAAAAAAAAAAAAAAAAAAAAAAAAAAAAAAAAAAAAAAAAAAAAAAAAAAAAAAAAAAAAAAAAAAAAAAAAAAAAAAAAAAAAAAAAAAAAAAAAAAAAAAAAAAAAAAAAAAAAAAAAAAAAAAAAAAAAAAAAAAAAAAAAAAAAAAAAAAAAAAAAAAAAAAAAAAAAAAAAAAAAAAAAAAAAAAAAAAAAAAAAAAAAAAAAAAAAAAAAAAAAAAAAAAAAAAAAAAAAAAAAAAAAAAAAAAAAAAAAAAAAAAAAAAAAAAAAAAAAAAAAAAAAAAAAAAAAAAAAAAAAAAAAAAAAAAAAAAAAAAAAAAAAAAAAAAAAAAAAAAAAAAAAAAAAAAAAAAAAAAAAAAAAAAAAAAAAAAAAAAAAAAAAAAAAAAAAAAAAAAAAAAAAAAAAAAAAAAAAAAAAAAAAAAAAAAAAAAAAAAAAAAAAAAAAAAAAAAAAAAAAAAAAAAAAAAAAAAAAAAAAAAAAAAAAAAAAAAAAAAAAAAAAAAAAAAAAAAAAAAAAAAAAAAAAAAAAAAAAAAAAAAAAAAAAAAAAAAAAAAAAAAAAAAAAAATAAAAAAAAAAAAAAAAAAAAAAAAAAAAAAAAAAAAAAAAAAAAAAAAAAAAAAAAAAAAAAAAAAAAAAAAAAAAAAAAAAAAAAAAAAAAAAAAAAAAAAAAAAAAAAAAAAAAAAAAAAAAAAAAAAAAAAAAAAAAAAAAAAAAAAAAAAAAAAAAAAAAAAAAAAAAAAAAAAAAAAAAAAAAAAAAAAAAAAAAAAAAAAAAAAAAAAAAAAAAAAAAAAAAAAAAAAAAAAAAAAAAAAAAAAAAAAAAAAAAAAAAAAAAAAAAAAAAAAAAAAAAAAAAAAAAAAAAAAAAAAAAAAAAAAAAAAAAAAAAAAAAAAAAAAAAAAAAAAAAAAAAAAAAAAAAAAAAAAAAAAAAAAAAAAAAAAAAAAAAAAAAAAAAAAAAAAAAAAAAAAAAAAAAAAAAAAAAAAAAAAAAAAAAAAAAAAAAAAAAAAAAAAAAAAAAAAAAAAAAAAAAAAAAAAAAAAAAAAAAAAAAAAAAAAAAAAAAAAAAAAAAAAAAAAAAAAAAAAAAAAAAAAAAAAAAAAAAAAAAAAAAAAAAAAAAAAAAAAAAAAAAAAAAAAAAAAAAAAAAAAAAAAAAAAAAAAAAAAAAAAAAAAAAAAAAAAAAAAAAAAAAAAAAAAAAAAAAAAAAAAAAAAAAAAAAAAAAAAAAAAAAAAAAAAAAAAAAAAAAAAAAAAAAAAAAAAAAAAAAAAAAAAAAAAAAAAAAAAAAAAAAAAAAAAAAAAAAAAAAAAAAAAAAAAAAAAAAAAAAAAAAAAAATAAAAAAAAAAAAAAAAAAAAAAAAAAAAAAAAAAAAAAAAAAAAAAAAAAAAAAAAAAAAAAAAAAAAAAAAAAAAAAAAAAAAAAAAAAAAAAAAAAAAAAAAAAAAAAAAAAAAAAAAAAAAAAAAAAAAAAAAAAAAAAAAAAAAAAAAAAAAAAAAAAAAAAAAAAAAAAAAAAAAAAAAAAAAAAAAAAAAAAAAAAAAAAAAAAAAAAAAAAAAAAAAAAAAAAAAAAAAAAAAAAAAAAAAAAAAAAAAAAAAAAAAAAAAAAAAAAAAAAAAAAAAAAAAAAAAAAAAAAAAAAAAAAAAAAAAAAAAAAAAAAAAAAAAAAAAAAAAAAAAAAAAAAAAAAAAAAAAAAAAAAAAAAAAAAAAAAAAAAAAAAAAAAAAAAAAAAAAAAAAAAAAAAAAAAAAAAAAAAAAAAAAAAAAAAAAAAAAAAAAAAAAAAAAAAAAAAAAAAAAAAAAAAAAAAAAAAAAAAAAAAAAAAAAAAAAAAAAAAAAAAAAAAAAAAAAAAAAAAAAAAAAAAAAAAAAAAAAAAAAAAAAAAAAAAAAAAAAAAAAAAAAAAAAAAAAAAAAAAAAAAAAAAAAAAAAAAAAAAAAAAAAAAAAAAAAAAAAAAAAAAAAAAAAAAAAAAAAAAAAAAAAAAAAAAAAAAAAAAAAAAAAAAAAAAAAAAAAAAAAAAAAAAAAAAAAAAAAAAAAAAAAAAAAAAAAAAAAAAAAAAAAAAAAAAAAAAAAAAAAAAAAAAAAAAAAAAAAAAAAAAAAAAAAAAAAAAAAAAAAAAAAAAAAAAAAAAAAAAAAAAAAAAAAAAAAAAAAAAAAAAAAAAAAAAAAAAAAAAAAAAAAAAAAAAAAAAAAAAAAAAAAAAAAAAAAAAAAAAAAAAAAAAAAAAAAAAAAAAAAAAAAAAAAAAAAAAAAAAAAAAAAAAAAAAAAAAAAAAAAAAAAAAAAAAAAAAAAAAAAAAAAAAAAAAAAAAAAAAAAAAAAAAAAAAAAAAAAAAAAAAAAAAAAAAAAAAAAAAAAAAAAAAAAAAAAAAAAAAAAAAAAAAAAAAAAAAAAAAAAAAAAAAAAAAAAAAAAAAAAAAAAAAAAAAAAAAAAAAAAAAAAAAAAAAAAAAAAAAAAAAAAAAAAAAAAAAAAAAAAAAAAAAAAAAAAAAAAAAAAAAAAAAAAAAAAAAAAAAAAAAAAAAAAAAAAAAAAAAAAAAAAAAAAAAAAAAAAAAAAAAAAAAAAAAAAAAAAAAAAAAAAAAAAAAAAAAAAAAAAAAAAAAAAAAAAAAAAAAAAAAAAAAAAAAAAAAAAAAAAAAAAAAAAAAAAAAAAAAAAAAAAAAAAAAAAAAAAAAAAAAAAAAAAAAAAAAAAAAAAAAAAAAAAAAAAAAAAAAAAAAAAAAAAAAAAAAAAAAAAAAAAAAAAAAAAAAAAAAAAAAAAAAAAAAAAAAAAAAAAAAAAAAAAAAAAAAAAAAAAAAAAAAAAAAAAAAAAAAAAAAAAAAAAAAAAAAAAAAAAAAAAAAAAAAAAAAAAAAAAAAAAAAAAAAAAAAAAAAAAAAAAAAAAAAAAAAAAAAAAAAAAAAAAAAAAAAAAAAAAAAAAAAAAAAAAAAAAAAAAAAAAAAAAAAAAAAAAAAAAAAAAAAAAAAAAAAAAAAAAAAAAAAAAAAAAAAAAAAAAAAAAAAAAAAAAAAAAAAAAAAAAAAAAAAAAAAAAAAAAAAAAAAAAAAAAAAAAAAAAAAAAAAAAAAAAAAAAAAAAAAAAAAAAAAAAAAAAAAAAAAAAAAAAAAAAAAAAAAAAAAAAAAAAAAAAAAAAAAAAAAAAAAAAAAAAAAAAAAAAAAAAAAAAAAAAAAAAAAAAAAAAAAAAAAAAAAAAAAAAAAAAAAAAAAAAAAAAAAAAAAAAAAAAAAAAAAAAAAAAAAAAAAAAAAAAAAAAAAAAAAAAAAAAAAAAAAAAAAAAAAAAAAAAAAAAAAAAAAAAAAAAAAAAAAAAAAAAAAAAAAAAAAAAAAAAAAAAAAAAAAAAAAAAAAAAAAAAAAAAAAAAAAAAAAAAAAAAAAAAAAAAAAAAAAAAAAAAAAAAAAAAAAAAAAAAAAAAAAAAAAAAAAAAAAAAAAAAAAAAAAAAAAAAAAAAAAAAAAAAAAAAAAAAAAAAAAAAAAAAAAAAAAAAAAAAAAAAAAAAAAAAAAAAAAAAAAAAAAAAAAAAAAAAAAAAAAAAAAAAAAAAAAAAAAAAAAAAAAAAAAAAAAAAAAAAAAAAAAAAAAAAAAAAAAAAAAAAAAAAAAAAAAAAAAAAAAAAAAAAAAAAAAAAAAAAAAAAAAAAAAAAAAAAAAAAAAAAAAAAAAAAAAAAAAAAAAAAAAAAAAAAAAAAAAAAAAAAAAAAAAAAAAAAAAAAAAAAAAAAAAAAAAAAAAAAAAAAAAAAAAAAAAAAAAAAAAAAAAAAAAAAAAAAAAAAAAAAAAAAAAAAAAAAAAAAAAAAAAAAAAAAAAAAAAAAAAAAAAAAAAAAAAAAAAAAAAAAAAAAAAAAAAAAAAAAAAAAAAAAAAAAAAAAAAAAAAAAAAAAAAAAAAAAAAAAAAAAAAAAAAAAAAAAAAAAAAAAAAAAAAAAAAAAAAAAAAAAAAAAAAAAAAAAAAAAAAAAAAAAAAAAAAAAAAAAAAAAAAAAAAAAAAAAAAAAAAAAAAAAAAAAAAAAAAAAAAAAAAAAAAAAAAAAAAAAAAAAAAAAAAAAAAAAAAAAAAAAAAAAAAAAAAAAAAAAAAAAAAAAAAAAAAAAAAAAAAAAAAAAAAAAAAAAAAAAAAAAAAAAAAAAAAAAAAAAAAAAAAAAAAAAAAAAAAAAAAAAAAAAAAAAAAAAAAAAAAAAAAAAAAAAAAAAAAAAAAAAAAAAAAAAAAAAAAAAAAAAAAAAAAAAAAAAAAAAAAAAAAAAAAAAAAAAAAAAAAAAAAAAAAAAAAAAAAAAAAAAAAAAAAAAAAAAAAAAAAAAAAAAAAAAAAAAAAAAAAAAAAAAAAAAAAAAAAAAAAAAAAAAAAAAAAAAAAAAAAAAAAAAAAAAAAAAAAAAAAAAAAAAAAAAAAAAAAAAAAAAAAAAAAAAAAAAAAAAAAAAAAAAAAAAAAAAAAAAAAAAAAAAAAAAAAAAAAAAAAAAAAAAAAAAAAAAAAAAAAAAAAAAAAAAAAAAAAAAAAAAAAAAAAAAAAAAAAAAAAAAAAAAAAAAAAAAAAAAAAAAAAAAAAAAAAAAAAAAAAAAAAAAAAAAAAAAAAAAAAAAAAAAAAAAAAAAAAAAAAAAAAAAAAAAAAAAAAAAAAAAAAAAAAAAAAAAAAAAAAAAAAAAAAAAAAAAAAAAAAAAAAAAAAAAAAAAAAAAAAAAAAAAAAAAAAAAAAAAAAAAAAAAAAAAAAAAAAAAAAAAAAAAAAAAAAAAAAAAAAAAAAAAAAAAAAAAAAAAAAAAAAAAAAAAAAAAAAAAAAAAAAAAAAAAAAAAAAAAAAAAAAAAAAAAAAAAAAAAAAAAAAAAAAAAAAAAAAAAAAAAAAAAAAAAAAAAAAAAAAAAAAAAAAAAAAAAAAAAAAAAAAAAAAAAAAAAAAAAAAAAAAAAAAAAAAAAAAAAAAAAAAAAAAAAAAAAAAAAAAAAAAAAAAAAAAAAAAAAAAAAAAAAAAAAAAAAAAAAAAAAAAAAAAAAAAAAAAAAAAAAAAAAAAAAAAAAAAAAAAAAAAAAAAAAAAAAAAAAAAAAAAAAAAAAAAAAAAAAAAAAAAAAAAAAAAAAAAAAAAAAAAAAAAAAAAAAAAAAAAAAAAAAAAAAAAAAAAAAAAAAAAAAAAAAAAAAAAAAAAAAAAAAAAAAAAAAAAAAAAAAAAAAAAAAAAAAAAAAAAAAAAAAAAAAAAAAAAAAAAAAAAAAAAAAAAAAAAAAAAAAAAAAAAAAAAAAAAAAAAAAAAAAAAAAAAAAAAAAAAAAAAAAAAAAAAAAAAAAAAAAAAAAAAAAAAAAAAAAAAAAAAAAAAAAAAAAAAAAAAAAAAAAAAAAAAAAAAAAAAAAAAAAAAAAAAAAAAAAAAAAAAAAAAAAAAAAAAAAAAAAAAAAAAAAAAAAAAAAAAAAAAAAAAAAAAAAAAAAAAAAAAAAAAAAAAAAAAAAAAAAAAAAAAAAAAAAAAAAAAAAAAAAAAAAAAAAAAAAAAAAAAAAAAAAAAAAAAAAAAAAAAAAAAAAAAAAAAAAAAAAAAAAAAAAAAAAAAAAAAAAAAAAAAAAAAAAAAAAAAAAAAAAAAAAAAAAAAAAAAAAAAAAAAAAAAAAAAAAAAAAAAAAAAAAAAAAAAAAAAAAAAAAAAAAAAAAAAAAAAAAAAAAAAAAAAAAAAAAAAAAAAAAAAAAAAAAAAAAAAAAAAAAAAAAAAAAAAAAAAAAAAAAAAAAAAAAAAAAAAAAAAAAAAAAAAAAAAAAAAAAAAAAAAAAAAAAAAAAAAAAAAAAAAAAAAAAAAAAAAAAAAAAAAAAAAAAAAAAAAAAAAAAAAAAAAAAAAAAAAAAAAAAAAAAAAAAAAAAAAAAAAAAAAAAAAAAAAAAAAAAAAAAAAAAAAAAAAAAAAAAAAAAAAAAAAAAAAAAAAAAAAAAAAAAAAAAAAAAAAAAAAAAAAAAAAAAAAAAAAAAAAAAAAAAAAAAAAAAAAAAAAAAAAAAAAAAAAAAAAAAAAAAAAAAAAAAAAAAAAAAAAAAAAAAAAAAAAAAAAAAAAAAAAAAAAAAAAAAAAAAAAAAAAATAAAAAAAAAAAAAAAAAAAAAAAAAAAAAAAAAAAAAAAAAAAAAAAAAAAAAAAAAAAAAAAAAAAAAAAAAAAAAAAAAAAAAAAAAAAAAAAAAAAAAAAAAAAAAAAAAAAAAAAAAAAAAAAAAAAAAAAAAAAAAAAAAAAAAAAAAAAAAAAAAAAAAAAAAAAAAAAAAAAAAAAAAAAAAAAAAAAAAAAAAAAAAAAAAAAAAAAAAAAAAAAAAAAAAAAAAAAAAAAAAAAAAAAAAAAAAAAAAAAAAAAAAAAAAAAAAAAAAAAAAAAAAAAAAAAAAAAAAAAAAAAAAAAAAAAAAAAAAAAAAAAAAAAAAAAAAAAAAAAAAAAAAAAAAAAAAAAAAAAAAAAAAAAAAAAAAAAAAAAAAAAAAAAAAAAAAAAAAAAAAAAAAAAAAAAAAAAAAAAAAAAAAAAAAAAAAAAAAAAAAAAAAAAAAAAAAAAAAAAAAAAAAAAAAAAAAAAAAAAAAAAAAAAAAAAAAAAAAAAAAAAAAAAAAAAAAAAAAAAAAAAAAAAAAAAAAAAAAAAAAAAAAAAAAAAAAAAAAAAAAAAAAAAAAAAAAAAAAAAAAAAAAAAAAAAAAAAAAAAAAAAAAAAAAAAAAAAAAAAAAAAAAAAAAAAAAAAAAAAAAAAAAAAAAAAAAAAAAAAAAAAAAAAAAAAAAAAAAAAAAAAAAAAAAAAAAAAAAAAAAAAAAAAAAAAAAAAAAAAAAAAAAAAAAAAAAAAAAAAAAAAAAAAAAAAAAAAAAAAAAAAAAAAAAAAAAAAAAAAAAAAAAAAAAAAAAAAAAAAAAAAAAAAAAAAAAAAAAAAAAAAAAAAAAAAAAAAAAAAAAAAAAAAAAAAAAAAAAAAAAAAAAAAAAAAAAAAAAAAAAAAAAAAAAAAAAAAAAAAAAAAAAAAAAAAAAAAAAAAAAAAAAAAAAAAAAAAAAAAAAAAAAAAAAAAAAAAAAAAAAAAAAAAAAAAAAAAAAAAAAAAAAAAAAAAAAAAAAAAAAAAAAAAAAAAAAAAAAAAAAAAAAAAAAAAAAAAAAAAAAAAAAAAAAAAAAAAAAAAAAAAAAAAAAAAAAAAAAAAAAAAAAAAAAAAAAAAAAAAAAAAAAAAAAAAAAAAAAAAAAAAAAAAAAAAAAAAAAAAAAAAAAAAAAAAAAAAAAAAAAAAAAAAAAAAAAAAAAAAAAAAAAAAAAAAAAAAAAAAAAAAAAAAAAAAAAAAAAAAAAAAAAAAAAAAAAAAAAAAAAAAAAAAAAAAAAAAAAAAAAAAAAAAAAAAAAAAAAAAAAAAAAAAAAAAAAAAAAAAAAAAAAAAAAAAAAAAAAAAAAAAAAAAAAAAAAAAAAAAAAAAAAAAAAAAAAAAAAAAAAAAAAAAAAAAAAAAAAAAAAAAAAAAAAAAAAAAAAAAAAAAAAAAAAAAAAAAAAAAAAAAAAAAAAAAAAAAAAAAAAAAAAAAAAAAAAAAAAAAAAAAAAAAAAAAAAAAAAAAAAAAAAAAAAAAAAAAAAAAAAAAAAAAAAAAAAAAAAAAAAAAAAAAAAAAAAAAAAAAAAAAAAAAAAAAAAAAAAAAAAAAAAAAAAAAAAAAAAAAAAAAAAAAAAAAAAAAAAAAAAAAAAAAAAAAAAAAAAAAAAAAAAAAAAAAAAAAAAAAAAAAAAAAAAAAAAAAAAAAAAAAAAAAAAAAAAAAAAAAAAAAAAAAAAAAAAAAAAAAAAAAAAAAAAAAAAAAAAAAAAAAAAAAAAAAAAAAAAAAAAAAAAAAAAAAAAAAAAAAAAAAAAAAAAAAAAAAAAAAAAAAAAAAAAAAAAAAAAAAAAAAAAAAAAAAAAAAAAAAAAAAAAAAAAAAAAAAAAAAAAAAAAAAAAAAAAAAAAAAAAAAAAAAAAAAAAAAAAAAAAAAAAAAAAAAAAAAAAAAAAAAAAAAAAAAAAAAAAAAAAAAAAAAAAAAAAAAAAAAAAAAAAAAAAAAAAAAAAAAAAAAAAAAAAAAAAAAAAAAAAAAAAAAAAAAAAAAAAAAAAAAAAAAAAAAAAAAAAAAAAAAAAAAAAAAAAAAAAAAAAAAAAAAAAAAAAAAAAAAAAAAAAAAAAAAAAAAAAAAAAAAAAAAAAAAAAAAAAAAAAAAAAAAAAAAAAAAAAAAAAAAAAAAAAAAAAAAAAAAAAAAAAAAAAAAAAAAAAAAAAAAAAAAAAAAAAAAAAAAAAAAAAAAAAAAAAAAAAAAAAAAAAAAAAAAAAAAAAAAAAAAAAAAAAAAAAAAAAAAAAAAAAAAAAAAAAAAAAAAAAAAAAAAAAAAAAAAAAAAAAAAAAAAAAAAAAAAAAAAAAAAAAAAAAAAAAAAAAAAAAAAAAAAAAAAAAAAAAAAAAAAAAAAAAAAAAAAAAAAAAAAAAAAAAAAAAAAAAAAAAAAAAAAAAAAAAAAAAAAAAAAAAAAAAAAAAAAAAAAAAAAAAAAAAAAAAAAAAAAAAAAAAAAAAAAAAAAAAAAAAAAAAAAAAAAAAAAAAAAAAAAAAAAAAAAAAAAAAAAAAAAAAAAAAAAAAAAAAAAAAAAAAAAAAAAAAAAAAAAAAAAAAAAAAAAAAAAAAAAAAAAAAAAAAAAAAAAAAAAAAAAAAAAAAAAAAAAAAAAAAAAAAAAAAAAAAAAAAAAAAAAAAAAAAAAAAAAAAAAAAAAAAAAAAAAAAAAAAAAAAAAAAAAAAAAAAAAAAAAAAAAAAAAAAAAAAAAAAAAAAAAAAAAAAAAAAAAAAAAAAAAAAAAAAAAAAAAAAAAAAAAAAAAAAAAAAAAAAAAAAAAAAAAAAAAAAAAAAAAAAAAAAAAAAAAAAAAAAAAAAAAAAAAAAAAAAAAAAAAAAAAAAAAAAAAAAAAAAAAAAAAAAAAAAAAAAAAAAAAAAAAAAAAAAAAAAAAAAAAAAAAAAAAAAAAAAAAAAAAAAAAAAAAAAAAAAAAAAAAAAAAAAAAAAAAAAAATAAAAAAAAAAAAAAAAAAAAAAAAAAAAAAAAAAAAAAAAAAAAAAAAAAAAAAAAAAAAAAAAAAAAAAAAAAAAAAAAAAAAAAAAAAAAAAAAAAAAAAAAAAAAAAAAAAAAAAAAAAAAAAAAAAAAAAAAAAAAAAAAAAAAAAAAAAAAAAAAAAAAAAAAAAAAAAAAAAAAAAAAAAAAAAAAAAAAAAAAAAAAAAAAAAAAAAAAAAAAAAAAAAAAAAAAAAAAAAAAAAAAAAAAAAAAAAAAAAAAAAAAAAAAAAAAAAAAAAAAAAAAAAAAAAAAAAAAAAAAAAAAAAAAAAAAAAAAAAAAAAAAAAAAAAAAAAAAAAAAAAAAAAAAAAAAAAAAAAAAAAAAAAAAAAAAAAAAAAAAAAAAAAAAAAAAAAAAAAAAAAAAAAAAAAAAAAAAAAAAAAAAAAAAAAAAAAAAAAAAAAAAAAAAAAAAAAAAAAAAAAAAAAAAAAAAAAAAAAAAAAAAAAAAAAAAAAAAAAAAAAAAAAAAAAAAAAAAAAAAAAAAAAAAAAAAAAAAAAAAAAAAAAAAAAAAAAAAAAAAAAAAAAAAAAAAAAAAAAAAAAAAAAAAAAAAAAAAAAAAAAAAAAAAAAAAAAAAAAAAAAAAAAAAAAAAAAAAAAAAAAAAAAAAAAAAAAAAAAAAAAAAAAAAAAAAAAAAAAAAAAAAAAAAAAAAAAAAAAAAAAAAAAAAAAAAAAAAAAAAAAAAAAAAAAAAAAAAAAAAAAAAAAAAAAAAAAAAAAAAAAAAAAAAAAAAAAAAAAAAAAAAAAAAAAAAAAAAAAAAAAAAAAAAAAAAAAAAAAAAAAAAAAAAAAAAAAAAAAAAAAAAAAAAAAAAAAAAAAAAAAAAAAAAAAAAAAAAAAAAAAAAAAAAAAAAAAAAAAAAAAAAAAAAAAAAAAAAAAAAAAAAAAAAAAAAAAAAAAAAAAAAAAAAAAAAAAAAAAAAAAAAAAAAAAAAAAAAAAAAAAAAAAAAAAAAAAAAAAAAAAAAAAAAAAAAAAAAAAAAAAAAAAAAAAAAAAAAAAAAAAAAAAAAAAAAAAAAAAAAAAAAAAAAAAAAAAAAAAAAAAAAAAAAAAAAAAAAAAAAAAAAAAAAAAAAAAAAAAAAAAAAAAAAAAAAAAAAAAAAAAAAAAAAAAAAAAAAAAAAAAAAAAAAAAAAAAAAAAAAAAAAAAAAAAAAAAAAAAAAAAAAAAAAAAAAAAAAAAAAAAAAAAAAAAAAAAAAAAAAAAAAAAAAAAAAAAAAAAAAAAAAAAAAAAAAAAAAAAAAAAAAAAAAAAAAAAAAAAAAAAAAAAAAAAAAAAAAAAAAAAAAAAAAAAAAAAAAAAAAAAAAAAAAAAAAAAAAAAAAAAAAAAAAAAAAAAAAAAAAAAAAAAAAAAAAAAAAAAAAAAAAAAAAAAAAAAAAAAAAAAAAAAAAAAAAAAAAAAAAAAAAAAAAAAAAAAAAAAAAAAAAAAAAAAAAAAAAAAAAAAAAAAAAAAAAAAAAAAAAAAAAAAAAAAAAAAAAAAAAAAAAAAAAAAAAAAAAAAAAAAAAAAAAAAAAAAAAAAAAAAAAAAAAAAAAAAAAAAAAAAAAAAAAAAAAAAAAAAAAAAAAAAAAAAAAAAAAAAAAAAAAAAAAAAAAAAAAAAAAAAAAAAAAAAAAAAAAAAAAAAAAAAAAAAAAAAAAAAAAAAAAAAAAAAAAAAAAAAAAAAAAAAAAAAAAAAAAAAAAAAAAAAAAAAAAAAAAAAAAAAAAAAAAAAAAAAAAAAAAAAAAAAAAAAAAAAAAAAAAAAAAAAAAAAAAAAAAAAAAAAAAAAAAAAAAAAAAAAAAAAAAAAAAAAAAAAAAAAAAAAAAAAAAAAAAAAAAAAAAAAAAAAAAAAAAAAAAAAAAAAAAAAAAAAAAAAAAAAAAAAAAAAAAAAAAAAAAAAAAAAAAAAAAAAAAAAAAAAAAAAAAAAAAAAAAAAAAAAAAAAAAAAAAAAAAAAAAAAAAAAAAAAAAAAAAAAAAAAAAAAAAAAAAAAAAAAAAAAAAAAAAAAAAAAAAAAAAAAAAAAAAAAAAAAAAAAAAAAAATAAAAAAAAAAAAAAAAAAAAAAAAAAAAAAAAAAAAAAAAAAAAAAAAAAAAAAAAAAAAAAAAAAAAAAAAAAAAAAAAAAAAAAAAAAAAAAAAAAAAAAAAAAAAAAAAAAAAAAAAAAAAAAAAAAAAAAAAAAAAAAAAAAAAAAAAAAAAAAAAAAAAAAAAAAAAAAAAAAAAAAAAAAAAAAAAAAAAAAAAAAAAAAAAAAAAAAAAAAAAAAAAAAAAAAAAAAAAAAAAAAAAAAAAAAAAAAAAAAAAAAAAAAAAAAAAAAAAAAAAAAAAAAAAAAAAAAAAAAAAAAAAAAAAAAAAAAAAAAAAAAAAAAAAAAAAAAAAAAAAAAAAAAAAAAAAAAAAAAAAAAAAAAAAAAAAAAAAAAAAAAAAAAAAAAAAAAAAAAAAAAAAAAAAAAAAAAAAAAAAAAAAAAAAAAAAAAAAAAAAAAAAAAAAAAAAAAAAAAAAAAAAAAAAAAAAAAAAAAAAAAAAAAAAAAAAAAAAAAAAAAAAAAAAAAAAAAAAAAAAAAAAAAAAAAAAAAAAAAAAAAAAAAAAAAAAAAAAAAAAAAAAAAAAAAAAAAAAAAAAAAAAAAAAAAAAAAAAAAAAAAAAAAAAAAAAAAAAAAAAAAAAAAAAAAAAAAAAAAAAAAAAAAAAAAAAAAAAAAAAAAAAAAAAAAAAAAAAAAAAAAAAAAAAAAAAAAAAAAAAAAAAAAAAAAAAAAAAAAAAAAAAAAAAAAAAAAAAAAAAAAAAAAAAAAAAAAAAAAAAAAAAAAAAAAAAAAAAAAAAAAAAAAAAAAAAAAAAAAAAAAAAAAAAAAAAAAAAAAAAAAAAAAAAAAAAAAAAAAAAAAAAAAAAAAAAAAAAAAAAAAAAAAAAAAAAAAAAAAAAAAAAAAAAAAAAAAAAAAAAAAAAAAAAAAAAAAAAAAAAAAAAAAAAAAAAAAAAAAAAAAAAAAAAAAAAAAAAAAAAAAAAAAAAAAAAAAAAAAAAAAAAAAAAAAAAAAAAAAAAAAAAAAAAAAAAAAAAAAAAAAAAAAAAAAAAAAAAAAAAAAAAAAAAAAAAAAAAAAAAAAAAAAAAAAAAAAAAAAAAAAAAAAAAAAAAAAAAAAAAAAAAAAAAAAAAAAAAAAAAAAAAAAAAAAAAAAAAAAAAAAAAAAAAAAAAAAAAAAAAAAAAAAAAAAAAAAAAAAAAAAAAAAAAAAAAAAAAAAAAAAAAAAAAAAAAAAAAAAAAAAAAAAAAAAAAAAAAAAAAAAAAAAAAAAAAAAAAAAAAAAAAAAAAAAAAAAAAAAAAAAAAAAAAAAAAAAAAAAAAAAAAAAAAAAAAAAAAAAAAAAAAAAAAAAAAAAAAAAAAAAAAAAAAAAAAAAAAAAAAAAAAAAAAAAAAAAAAAAAAAAAAAAAAAAAAAAAAAAAAAAAAAAAAAAAAAAAAAAAAAAAAAAAAAAAAAAAAAAAAAAAAAAAAAAAAAAAAAAAAAAAAAAAAAAAAAAAAAAAAAAAAAAAAAAAAAAAAAAAAAAAAAAAAAAAAAAAAAAAAAAAAAAAAAAAAAAAAAAAAAAAAAAAAAAAAAAAAAAAAAAAAAAAAAAAAAAAAAAAAAAAAAAAAAAAAAAAAAAAAAAAAAAAAAAAAAAAAAAAAAAAAAAAAAAAAAAAAAAAAAAAAAAAAAAAAAAAAAAAAAAAAAAAAAAAAAAAAAAAAAAAAAAAAAAAAAAAAAAAAAAAAAAAAAAAAAAAAAAAAAAAAAAAAAAAAAAAAAAAAAAAAAAAAAAAAAAAAAAAAAAAAAAAAAAAAAAAAAAAAAAAAAAAAAAAAAAAAAAAAAAAAAAAAAAAAAAAAAAAAAAAAAAAAAAAAAAAAAAAAAAAAAAAAAAAAAAAAAAAAAAAAAAAAAAAAAAAAAAAAAAAAAAAAAAAAAAAAAAAAAAAAAAAAAAAAAAAAAAAAAAAAAAAAAAAAAAAAAAAAAAAAAAAAAAAAAAAAAAAAAAAATAAAAAAAAAAAAAAAAAAAAAAAAAAAAAAAAAAAAAAAAAAAAAAAAAAAAAAAAAAAAAAAAAAAAAAAAAAAAAAAAAAAAAAAAAAAAAAAAAAAAAAAAAAAAAAAAAAAAAAAAAAAAAAAAAAAAAAAAAAAAAAAAAAAAAAAAAAAAAAAAAAAAAAAAAAAAAAAAAAAAAAAAAAAAAAAAAAAAAAAAAAAAAAAAAAAAAAAAAAAAAAAAAAAAAAAAAAAAAAAAAAAAAAAAAAAAAAAAAAAAAAAAAAAAAAAAAAAAAAAAAAAAAAAAAAAAAAAAAAAAAAAAAAAAAAAAAAAAAAAAAAAAAAAAAAAAAAAAAAAAAAAAAAAAAAAAAAAAAAAAAAAAAAAAAAAAAAAAAAAAAAAAAAAAAAAAAAAAAAAAAAAAAAAAAAAAAAAAAAAAAAAAAAAAAAAAAAAAAAAAAAAAAAAAAAAAAAAAAAAAAAAAAAAAAAAAAAAAAAAAAAAAAAAAAAAAAAAAAAAAAAAAAAAAAAAAAAAAAAAAAAAAAAAAAAAAAAAAAAAAAAAAAAAAAAAAAAAAAAAAAAAAAAAAAAAAAAAAAAAAAAAAAAAAAAAAAAAAAAAAAAAAAAAAAAAAAAAAAAAAAAAAAAAAAAAAAAAAAAAAAAAAAAAAAAAAAAAAAAAAAAAAAAAAAAAAAAAAAAAAAAAAAAAAAAAAAAAAAAAAAAAAAAAAAAAAAAAAAAAAAAAAAAAAAAAAAAAAAAAAAAAAAAAAAAAAAAAAAAAAAAAAAAAAAAAAAAAAAAAAAAAAAAAAAAAAAAAAAAAAAAAAAAAAAAAAAAAAAAAAAAAAAAAAAAAAAAAAAAAAAAAAAAAAAAAAAAAAAAAAAAAAAAAAAAAAAAAAAAAAAAAAAAAAAAAAAAAAAAAAAAAAAAAAAAAAAAAAAAAAAAAAAAAAAAAAAAAAAAAAAAAAAAAAAAAAAAAAAAAAAAAAAAAAAAAAAAAAAAAAAAAAAAAAAAAAAAAAAAAAAAAAAAAAAAAAAAAAAAAAAAAAAAAAA
>NW_024427389.1:45000-47500 GCF_017639655.2 Falco naumanni
AAAAAAAAAAAAAAAAAAAAAAAAAAAAAAAAAAAAAAAAAAAAAAAAAAAAAAAAAAAAAAAAAAAAAAAAAAAAAAAAAAAAAAAAAAAAAAAAAAAAAAAAAAAAAAAAAAAAAAAAAAAAAAAAAAAAAAAAAAAAAAAAAAAAAAAAAAAAAAAAAAAAAAAAAAAAAAAAAAAAAAAAAAAAAAAAAAAAAAAAAAAAAAAAAAAAAAAAAAAAAAACAAAAAAAAAAAAAAAAAAAAAAAAAAAAAAAAAAAAAAAAAAAAAAAAAAAAAAAAAAAAAAAAAAAAAAAAAAAAAAAAAAAAAAAAAAAAAAAAAAAAAAAAAAAAAAAAAAAAAAAAAAAAAAAAAAAAAAAAAAAAAAAAAAAAAAAAAAAAAAAAAAAAAAAAAAAAAAAAAAAAAAAAAAAAAAAAAAAAAAAAAAAAAAAAAAAAAAAAAAAAAAAAAAAAAAAAAAAAAAAAAAAAAAAAAAAAAAAAAAAAAAAAAAAAAAAAAAAAAAAAAAAAAAAAAAAAATAAAAAAAAAAAAAAAAAAAAAAAAAAAAAAAAAAAAAAAAAAAAAAAAAAAAAAAAAAAAAAAAAAAAAAAAAAAAAAAAAAAAAAAAAAAAAAAAAAAAAAAAAAAAAAAAAAAAAAAAAAAAAAAAAAAAAAAAAAACAAAAAAAAAAAAAAAAAAAAAAAAAAAAAAAAAAAAAAAAAAAAAAAAAAAAAAAAAAAAAAAAAAAAAAAAAAAAAAAAAAAAAAAAAAAAAAAAAAAAAAAAAAAAAAAAAAAAAAAAAAAAAAAAAAAAAAAAAAAAAAAAAAAAAAAAAAAAAAAAAAAAAAAAAAAAAAAAAAAAAAAAAAAAAAAAAAAAAAAAAAAAAAAAAAAAAAAAAAAAAAAAAAAAAAAAAAAAAAAAAAAAAAAAAAAAAAAAAAAAAAAATTAAAAAAAAAAAAAAAAAAAAAAAAAAAAAAAAAAAAAAAAAAAAAAAAAAAAAAAAAAAAAAAAAAAAAAAAAAAAAAAAAAAAAAAAAAAAAAAAAAAAAAAAAAAAAAAAAAAAAAAAAAAAAAAAAAAAAAAAAAAAAAAAAAAAAAAAAAAAAAAAAAAAAAAAAAAAAAAAAAAAAAAAAAAAAAAAAAAAAAAAAAAAAAAAAAAAAAAAAAAAAAAAAAAAAAAAAAAAAAAAAAAAAAAAAAAAAAAAAAAAAAAAAAAAAAAAAAAAAAAAAAAAAAAAAAAAAAAAAAAAAAAAAAAAAAAAAAAAAAAAAAAAAAAAAAAAAAAAAAAAAAAAAAAAAAAAAAAAAAAAAACAAAAAAAAAAAAAAAAAAAAAAAAAAAAAAAAAAAAAAAAAAAAAAAAAAAAAAAAAAAAAAAAAAAAAAAAAAAAAAAAAAAAAAAAAAAAAAAAAAAAAAAAAAAAAAAAAAAAAAAAAAAAAAAAAAAAAAAAAAAAAAAAAAAAAAAAAAAAAAAAAAAAAAAAAAAAAAAAAAAAAAAAAAAAAAAAAAAAAAAAAAAAAAAAAAAAAAAAAAAAAAAAAAAAAAAAAAAAAAAAAAAAAAAATAAAAAAAAAAAAAAAAAAAAAAAAAAAAAAAAAAAAAAAAAAAAAAAAAAAAAAAAAAAAAAAAAAAAAAAAAAAAAAAAAAAAAAAAAAAAAAAAAAAAAAAAAAAAAAAAAAAAAAAAAAAAAAAAAAAAAAAAAAAAAAAAAAAAAAAAAAAAAAAAAAAAAAAAAAAAAAAATAAAAAAAAAAAAAAAAAAAAAAAAAAAAAAAAAAAAAAAAAAAAAAAAAAAAAACAAAAAAAAAAATAAAAAAAAAAAAAAAAAAAAAAAAATAAAAAAAAAAAAAAAAAAAAAAAAAAAAAAAAAAAAAAAAAAAAAAAAAAAAAAAAAAAAAAAAAAAAAAAAAAAAAAAAAAAAAAAAAAAAAAAAAAAAAAAAAAAAAAAAAAAAAAAAAAAAAAAAAAAAAAAAAAAAAAAAAAAAAAAAAAAAAAAAAAAAAAAAAAAAAAAAAAAAAAAAAAAAAAAAAAAAAAAAAAAAAAAAAAAAAAAAAAAAAAAAAAAAAAAAAAAAAAAAAAAAAAAAAAAAAAAAAAAAAAAAAAAATAAAAAAAAAAAAAAAAAAAAAAAAAAAAAAAAAAAAAAAAAAAAAAAAAAAAAAAAAAAAAAAAAAAAAAAAAAAAAAAAAAAAAAAAAAAAAAAAAAAAAAAAAAAAAAAAAAAAAAAAAAAAAAAAAAAAAAAAAAAAAAAAAAAAAAAAAAAAAAAAAAAAAAAAAAAAAAAAAAAAAAAAAAAAAAAAAAAAAAAAAAAAAAAAAAAAAAAAAAAAAAAAAAAAAAAAAAAAAAAAAAAAAAAAAAAAAAAAAAAAAAAAAAAAAAAAAAAAAAAAAAAAAAAAAAAAAAAAAAAAAAAAAAAAAAAAAAAAAAAAAAAAAAAAAAAAAAAAAAAAAAAAAAAAAAAAAAAAAAAAAAAAAAAAAAAAAAAAAAAAAAAAAAAAAAAAAAAAAAAAAAAAAAAAAAAAAAAAAAAAAAAAA